>NW_027479166.1:0-200426 GCF_051014685.1 Ptiloglossa arizonensis | reverse complement strand
GTATAACGGCATAACGTATACGTATAACCGTATAACGTATTAATGTCTAACTTTTTAACGTATACGTATAACGTATTAACGTAATACGTATAACGTATAAGCTATACGTATAAGCTATAACGTATAACATATACGGCATAACGTATAACGTATAACGTATAACGTAGAACGTATAACGTATAACGCAGAACGTAGACGTATAACGTATAGCGTATAGTATAACGTAATAACGTATAACGTTTAAAGTATAACGTATAACGTATAACGTATAACAGTATAACGTATAACGTATAACGTATATACGTATAACGTATAACCTATAAGCAAATAACGTATTACGTATAACGTATAACGTATACGTATAACGTGTAACGTATAACAGTATACCGTTTAAAGTATAACGTATAACGTATAACGTTTTAACGTATTAAGTATAACGTATAACGTAATACGTTTATAACGTATAACGTATACGTATAACGTATAACGTTAACCGTATAAAGTTTACGTTATACGGTATAACGTATAACGTATAACGTATAAGCTATAACGTATAAACGTATAACGTATACGTATAGCGTATAACGTAATAACGTATACGTATAACGTATAACGTATAACGTATAGTATAACGTATAACGTATACCGTATAAGTATTAAACTGTATAACGTAATAACGAATAACGTATAACGTATATCTATAACGTATAACGTGTAACGTGGAAAGCGTATAACGTATATCGTATAACGTATAACGTGTAACGTGTAACGTTTAACGTATACGTGTAACGTATAATGTATAACGTATAAAGTGTAACGCTGTAACGTATAACGTACTAACGTATAACGTATAACGTATAACGTATAACGTAACGTATAACGTATAACGTATAACGTATAAACGTATAACTGTATAAACGCATAACGAATAACGTATAACGTATAACGTATACGTATAACGTATAACGTAATTACGTATAACGTATAACGTATAGGCGTATAACGTATAACGTATACCGTATAAAGTATAACGTATAACGTATAACGCATATAACAGTATAACGTATAACGTATATAGCTATAACGTATATACGTATAACGTATAGCGGTATAACGTAGAACGTATAACGTATTACGTATAACGTATAACGTATAACGTATAACGTATAACGTATAACGTATAACGTATAACGTATAACGTATAACGCAATAACGTATCACGTATAAAACGTATAACGTAATAACGTATACGTATACCGTATAAAGTATAACGTATAAACGTAGTAACGTATAACGTATAAACGTATAACGTATAACGTATTACGTATAACAGTACTAGCGATAACTGTATAAACGTATAACGTATAACGTATGGAACCCGTATACGTATAACGTATAAGCTTATAACGTATAACGTAAACCGTATAAACGTTATAACGTATAACGTATAACGAATATACGTATAACGTATAACGTATAACGTGTAACGTGGAAGTAATAACGTTATCGTATACGTATAAACGTGTAACGTGTAACGTGTAACGTATAACGTATAACGTATACTGTATAACGTATAAAGTGTAACGCGTAACGTATAACGTATAACGTATAACGTATAAGTTAACGTATAACGTACAATAACGTTTTAACGGATTACGTATAACGTATAAAGCATAACGTATATACGTGTACGTATAACGTCTAACGTACACCGTATAACCGTTTTAACGTGTAACGTTTAACGTCTAACGTTTTTTTTTTTTTTTTGTAGGGGGGGGCGGGTATAACGTATATCGTAGTAACGTTAACGTTTAACGTATAACGTATAACATATAATGTAAACGCATATCCTAGAACTTATACTGAATACGTATTACGTATAACGTATAACGTATAACGTATACGTATAACGTATAACGTATAACGTATAACGTACTAACGTATACGTATACCATAACGTATAAGCGTTACTATAACGTATAACGTATAACGTATACCTTAAAGTATAAACGGATACCGTATAAGTTTAACGTATAACGTATAAACGTATAACGTATAACGTATAACGTATATCGTATAACGTTATAACGTATAGCGTTCTAACGTATGTATAACGTTAACGTATACGTATAACGCATAACGTATATAACGTGTAACGTATAACGTACTAACGTATACCGTATAAACGTATAACGTGATAACGTATATAACTTCTAACGTATAGCGTATAACCGTATAATCGTATAACGTATAACGTTTAACGTTATATCGTATAACATATCATGTAAAACGCATTTCCGTAGAACTTATGCTGAATAACGTATAACGTATAACGTATTACGTTTTAACGTTATAACGTATAACGTATATCGTATAAAACGTGTAACGTATACAGTATAACGCATACGTATAACGTATAACGTATCACAAGTTATTAATGTATAAAAATACTTAAACATAATTATAACCTTTTAACGTATAAACGTCTAACGTATAACGTAATACGCTATAACGTAATAACGTTTAACGTATAACGTATAACGTATAACGTATAACGCTAACGTTATACGTATAACGTATAACGTATAAACGTATAACGTAATACGCAGAACGTAGAACGTATACGTATAGCGTATAACGTATAACGTATAACGTATTAACGTATAACGTTTAACGTATAACGTATAACCGTATAACGTATAAACGTAATAACGGTATAACGTATAAAACGTATCAACGTATAACGTAAGTATAACCTATAACAAATAACGTATTACGTATACGTATCATCGTATAATCGTATAACGTGTACCGTATAACGTATACCGTTATAAAGTAATACGTATAACGTATAACGTATAACGTATAACGTATAACGTATAACGTAATACGTATACGAATAACGTATAACGTATAACGGTTATACGTATACCGTATAAAGGATAACGTATACGTATAACGTATAACGGTATCAACGTATAACGTATAACGTATTAACGTATAACGATATAACGTATAGCGTATAACGAATAACGTATAACGTATAACGCTTATAACAGTAATTACGTATAACGTATAACGTTATAACGTATAAACGTATACGAATAACGTATAACGTTTAACGTATATCGAATAACGTTATAACGTATAACGTATATCGTGTAATCGTGGTAACGTATAACGTATATCGTATAACGTATAACGAGTAACGTGTAACGTTGTAACGTATAACGTATAACGTATAATGTCTACGTATAACGTGTAACGCGTAACGTCATATCGTATAACGTATAACGTATAACGTATAACGTATAACGTATAACGTATAACGTATAACGTATAACGTATAACGTATAACGTATACGTAGTAACGAATACGTATAACGTATAACGTATATCGTATAACGTATAACGTATACGTATACGTATTACGTATACCGTATAACGTGTATCGTATAACGTGTAACGTAATAACGTGTAGACGTATAACGTGTAACGTATAACGTGTACGTATAACGTATAACGTATAACGTATAACGTATAACGTATAACGTATAACGTATAACGTATAACGTATAACGTATAAAGTATATACGTAAACGTATAACGTATAACGTATTAACGTAATACGTATAACGTATAACGTTATAACGTATAACGTATAACGTATAACGTATAAACGTATAACGTATAACGTATAACGTATAACGTATAACCTATAACAAATAACGTATAACGTATAACGGTATAACGGATAAAGTATACGTATACCGTGTAACGTTAACGGCTATAACGTATAACGTATTACGTATACGTATAACAATTTAATCTTATAACGCATATCCTAGAACTTATGCCGTAGTACGTATATGTATAAGTATAACGTTATAACTTTTAACGTATAAGCTAATAACGTATTAACGTATAACGTATAACGTATAACCGTATAACGTATAACGTATAACGTATACCCGTATATCGTAATAAACGTGTAACGTATGACGTATAACGTATAGCGTATAAGCGTTATATCGTATAACGTAATAACGTATAACGTATTATACGTATACGTATAACGTATAACGTATAACGTATAACGTATAACGTATACGTAATACGTATAACGTATAACGTAATAACGTATAACGTTATAAGCTATAACGTATAACGTATAACGTATAACGGAGTAACGTATAAAACGTATAACGTAAAACGTATTACGTATAACGTATACATATAATCTATAACGCATTTCCTAGAACTTATGCCGTATAACGTATAATGTATAACGTAATAAACGGTATTACGTATAACTTTTACGTATAACGTATAACGATAACGTATTATACGTATAACGTATAACGTATAACGTATAACGTATAACGTATAACGTATACCGTATATCGTAAAACGTATAACGTATAACGTATAACGTATAAACGTACAAGTATAATGTATAACGTATAACGTATACGTATAACCCTATACCGTAATACGTATAAGCTATAACTGTATTTACGTATAAACGTATAACGTATAACGTATAAAGCATACGTATAACGTTATACCGAGAACGTATAACGTATACCGTATATTCGTATAACGAGTAAACGTATTGACGTAATAACGTATAGCGTATAACGTAATATCGTATAACGTATAACGGTTTAAACGTATACGTATAACATATATGTATAACGCATATCCTAGGGACTATATGCTGGAATAACGTATAAGCTATAACGTATAACGTATAACGTATAAACGTATAACGTATAACGTAATAACGAATACGTATAAACGTGTATCGTATAACGTATACGCAAAAGTATAACGTTTTATACGTATAAGCTTATATCCGTATACGTCTCATAACGTATAACGTATAACTTTTAACGTATAACGATAGACGTATACGTATAATCGTATAACGATAAAGTATAACGTATAACGTATAACGTATAACGTATAACGTATACGAATAACGTATAACGTATACGTATACGTGGAACGTGTACGTATAACGTATATCGTATTACGTATAACGTGTAACGTTTTACCGTGTAACGTATTTAACGTATAACGTATAATGTATACACGGATAAAGTGTAACGGCGTAACGTATAACGTAATAACGTAATAAGCTAATAACGTATAAAGTATATCGTATAACGTATAACGGTAATAACGTATACGTATAACGAATACGTATACCGTATAACGTATAACGTGTAACGTGTAACGCTATACGTATATCGTATTACGTATAACGTGTACGTGTAACGTGTAACGTTTAACGTAATAACGTATAATGTATACGTATATAAGGTGTAACGCGTAACGTATAACGTATTACGTATATAACGTATAACGTATAACGTATAACGTGTAACGTAATAACGTGTAACGTATATCGTGAACGTATAACGTGTAACGTATAACGTGTACGTATAACGTATACGGTATAACGTATAACGTATTACGAATAACGTATAACGTATAACGTATAACGTATAACGTATTAAAGTTTTAACGTATAAGTATAACGTATAACGTATAACGTAATACGTATAAAACGTAATAACGTATAAACGTAACGTATAAGTAACGTATAACGTATAACGTATAACGTATAACGTTTACGTATAACGGTGTTTACGTAATATTCGGATAAAACGTATAGCATAAGTATATGTATACGTATAAACGTTTAACGTATAACGTTAAATATAAATATAATGTATATCGCATATACTAGACATTATGCTGAATAAAACGTATAACGTATAAACGTTATAACGTATAACGTATAACGTATACGTTTAACGTATACATGTATAACTTTTACGTATAAACGTATAACGAATAACGTATAACGTAAATTACGTATAACGTATAAACGTATAACGTATAACGTAAGTGTACGTATAACGTAGTAACGTATCACGTGTAACGTATAAGTGTACGTATAACGTGTAAGTATACGTAGTAACGTATAACGTATAACGTATAACGTTTAACGTATAACGTATAAGAGATAAAGTATATAGTAACGTATAACGCTATAAGCCTAGAACGTCATTCCGTAAGTAAACGTATAACGTAATACGTATAACGTACTACGTATAAGTAACGTATAACGTATAACGTATAAAGTATTATAACGTTTAACGTTATAACGTGATAACGTATAACGAAGTATAGGTAAGTATCGTATACGATAACGTTTAACGTATAACGTATAACATACTGTAACTATAACTGTGTAACGTATAACTTCACGTAGATCTTATCGATGAATACGTGTAACGAATAACGTGTAACGTATAACGTATAAACGTATAACGTATACGTACGTATAACGAATAACGTATAACGTATAACGTAGTAGCCGTATAAAGTATATCGTAGTACGTATAACGTAGTAACGTAAACTACGTATACTATAACGTATAACGTATAACGTATAACGTATAAAAACGTACAACGGAATAACGTATAACGTATAACGTGTAAGCGTAATAACGTATATCGTATAGCGTAGTACGCTATAAGCTTAGATAACGTATAACGTTATAACGTATAACGTATAAACGTATAAAGATTAAATGTAATAAACGCTATAAAGTCCTAACGTATACGTATAACGTAATAACGTATAACGTATAACGATTACGTATAACGGATAACTACCGTACTACAAAAACGTATACCGTAGTAACGATGTAACGTAGACGTATAACGGATAACGTATAACGTGTAACAGTATAACGTATTACGTATAACGTATAACGTAATAACGTAATAACGGATTCAACGTATACGTATAACGTATAACGTGTAGCGTATAACGTATATCGTGTAACGTATAAGAGTAACGTATAACGTATAGCGTATACGTAATAATGATAACGTATACGTGTAACGTATAAACGTATAACGTATAACGTAACGTATAACGTATAACGTATAAAGTATACGTATAACGTATAACGAATAACGTATACCGTATAACGTAATAACGTATAACGTATAACGTTAACGTTGTAACGTGTAAAGTTTAACGTATATCGTATTACGTATAACGTGTAACGTGTAACGTGTAACGTATAACGTATAACGTATAATTATAACGTATAAAGTGTAACGCGTAACGTATAACGTATAACGTATAACGTATAACGTATAACGTATAACGTATAACGTATAACGTATAACGTAATACGTATAACGTATAACGTATACCGTTAACGTATATCGTCATAACGTATAACGTATATCGTATATACGTATAACGTATAACGTTTAACGTATAACGTATAACGTATAACGTATAACGTATAACCTATAACAAATAACGTATTACGTATAACGTATAACGTATAACGTATAACGTATAACGTATAACGTATAACGTATAAGTATAACGTATAACGTAATACGTATAACGTATAACGTATAACGTTAACGTATAACGTATATAACGTATAACGTATAGACGTATAACGTATAACGTATAACGTATAACGTATACCGTATAAAGTATAACGTATAACGTATAACGTATAACGTATAACGTATAACGTATAACGTTATAACGTATAACGTATAACGTATAAAGCATAACGTATAACGTATAACGTATAACCGTATTAATGTATAACGTATTAACGTATAACCTATAACCAAGTAAACGTATTACGTATATCGTATTACGTATAACGTATAACGTAATAACGGATAACGTATAACGTTATTATAACGTATAACGTATAACGTATAACGTATAACGTATAACGTACAAACGTATAACGTATAACGTATAACCGTATAATGTAATGACGTATAACGTATAACGTATAACGTATACGTAGTTACGTATAACGTATAACGTATAACGTATAAACGTATAGCGTATAACGTATAACGTATAACGTATAACGTATAACGTATAGCGTATAACGTATAACGTATAACGTATAACGTATAAAGTATAACGTATTAACGTATAACGTATAACGTATAACGTATAACGTATAACGTATAACGTATAACGTATAACGTATAACGTATACGTATAACGTATAACGTATTAACGTATAAAACGTAGAACGTATAACGTAGAACGTATAACGTATAACGTAGAACGTATAACGTATAACGTTATAAACGTTATAACGTATAACGTATTACGTATAACCGATAACATATAACGTATAACGTATATCGTAGATACGTATAACGTATAACGTATAAACGTATAACGAAACAACGTATAATGTATAACGTATACGTATAACGTATAACCTATAACGTATAACGTATAAGCTATAACGTAATACGTATAACGTATAACGTATAACCTATAAAGCATAACGTATAAACGTATAACGTATAACGTATAACGTATAACGTATAAACGTATAACGTAATAGTTAACGTATAACGTTATAACGTATAACGTATAACGTATAACGTATAACGATAACGTATAACGTATAACGTATAAACGTATAACGTGTAACGTATAACGTATAAGCTATAGCGTATAACGTATATCGTATAACGGTATAACGTTTAACGTATAACGTATAACATATAATATAATGTATAACGCATATCCTAGAACTTAATGCTGAATAACGTATAACGTATAACAGTATAACGTATAACGTATAACGTATAACGTATAACGTATAACGTATAACGTATAATGTATAACTTTTAACGTATAAACGTATACGTATAACGTATAACGTAATACGTATAACGTATAACGTATAACGTATACGTAAACGTGTAACGTATAACGTGTAACGTATAACGTGTAAACGTATAACGTGTAACGTATAACGTGTAACGTATAAACGTATAACGTATAACGTATAACGTATAACGTATAACGTATAAACGTATACCGTATAACGTAATAAAGTATAACGTATAACGTATAACGTATAACGTATAACGTAATACGTATAACGTATAACGTATAACGTATAACGTATAACGTATAACGTATAACGTATAAACGTATAACGTATAACGTATAACGTGTAACGTATAACGTATAACGTATAGCGTATAACGTATATCGTATAACGTATAACGTTTTAACGTATAACGTATAACATATAATATAATGTATAACGCAAATATCTAGAACTTATGCTGAATAACGTATAACGTATAACGTATAACGTATAACGTATAACGTATAACGTATAACGTACAACGAATAACGTATAACGTATAACGTGTAGCGTATAACGTATATCGTGTAACGTATAACGTGTAACGTATAACGTTATAACGTATAACGTATTATAACGTTAACGTATAACGTATAACGTATAACGTATAAGTATAACGGATAACGTATAACGTATAACGTATAAAGTATAACGTATAACGTATAACGGATAACGTATACGTATACCGTGTAACGTATAACGTATAACGTTTAAGGATAACGTATAACGTAACCGTATAAAGTATAACGTATAACGTATAACGTATAACGTATAACGTATAACGTTACGTTAACGTATAAGTGTAGCGTATAACGTATATCGTGTAACGTATAACGTGTAACGTATAACGTATAGCGTATAACGTATAACGAAAAACGTATAACGTATAACGTATAACGTATAACGTATAACGTATAACGTATAACGTATAAAGTATAACGTATAAACGTATAACGTATAACGTATAACGTATAACGAATAACGTATAACGTATAACGTATAACGTGTAACGTGTAACGTATAACGTATATCGTATTACGTATAACGTGTAACGTGTAACGTGTAACGTATAACGTATAACGTATAATGTATAACGTATAAAGTGTAACGCGTAACGTATAACGTATAACGTATAACGTATAACGTATAACGTATAACGTATAACGTATAACGTATAACGTATAACGTATAACGTATAACGAATAACGATATAACGTATAACGTATAACGTATAACGTATAACGTATAACGTATAACGTATAACGTGTAACGTATAACGTGTAACGTATAACGTGTAACGTATAACGTGTAACGTATAACGTGTAACGTAATAACGTGTAACGTATAACGTGTAGCCGTATAACGTGTAACGTATAACGTATAACGTATAACGTATAACGTATAACGTATAACGTATAACGTATAACGTATAAAGTATAACGTATAACGTATAACGTATAACGTATAACGTAATACGTATAACGTATAACGTATAACGTATAACGTATAACGTATAACGTATAACGTATAACGTATAACGTATAACGTATAACGTATAACGTGTAACGTATAACGTATAACGTATAGCGTATAACGTATATCGTATAACGTATAACGTTTAACGTATAACGTATAACATATAATATAATGTATAACGCATATCCTAGAACTTATGCTGAATAACGTATAACGTATAACGTATAACGTATAACGTATAACGTATAACGTATAACGTACAACGAATAACGTATAACGTATAACGTGTAGCGTATAACGTATATCGTGTAACGTATAACGTGTAACGTATAACGTATAACGTATAACGTATAACGTATAACGTATAACGTATAACGTATAACGTATAACGTACAACGTATAACGTATAACGTATAAAGTATAACGTATAACGTATAACGGATAACGTATAACGTATACCGTGTAACGTATAACGTATAACGTATAACGTATAACGTATAACGTATAACATATAATCTATAACGCATATCTAGAACTTATGCCGTATAACGTATAATGTATAACGTATAACGTATAACTTTAACGTATAACGTATAACGTATAACGTATAACGTATAACGTATAACGTATAACGTATAACGTATAACGTGTAACGTATAACGTATAACGTATACGTATAACGTATAACGTATAACGTATAACGTATAACGTATAACGTATAACGTATAACGTATAACGTATAACGAATAACGTATAACGTATAACGTATAACGTATAAACGTGTAACGTATAACGTGTAACGTATAACGTGTAACGTATAACGTGTAACGTATAACGTGTAACGTATAACGTGTAACGTATAACGTGTAAACGTATAACGTGTAACGTATAACGTGTAACGTATAACGTGTAACGTATAACGTATACGTATAACGTATAACGTATAACGTATAACGTATAACGTATAACGTATAAAGTATAACGTATAACGTATAACGTATAACGTATAACGTAATACGTATAACGTATAACGTATAACGTATAACGTATAAACGTATAACGTATAACGTATAACGTATAACGTATAACGTATAACGAATAACGTGTAACGTATACGTATAACGTATAGCGTTATAACGTATATCGTATAACGTATAACGTTTAACGTATAACGTATAACATATAAATATAATGTATAACGCATATCCTAGAACTTATGCTGAATAACGTATTACGTATAACGTATAACGTAATACGTATAACGTATAACGTATAACGTACAACGAATAACGTATAACGTATAACGTGTAGCGTATAACGTATATCGTGTAACGTATAACGTGTAACGTATAACGTATAACGTATAACGTATAACGTATAACGTATAACGTATAACGTATAAACGATAACGTACAACGTATAACGTATAACGTATAAAGTATAACGTATAACGTATAACGGATAACGTATAACGTATACCGTGTAACGTTATAACGTATAACGTATAACGTATAACGTATAACGTATAACATATAATCTATAACGCATATCCTAGAACTTATGCCGTATAACGTATAATGTATAACGGATACGTATAACTTTAACGTATACGTATAACGTATAACGTATAACGTATAACGTATAACGTATAACGTATAACGTATAACGTGTAACGTATAACGTATAACGTATAACGTATAACGTATAACGTATACGTATAACGTATAACGTATAACGTATAACGTATAAACGTATAACGCTAACGTATAACGTATAACGTATAACGTATATGTATAACTTTAACGTATAACGTATAACGTATAACGTATAACGTAATACGTATAACGTATAACGTATAACGTAATAACGTATAGCGTATAACGTATAACGTATAACGTATAACGTATAACGTATAACGTATAACGTATAACGTATAACGTATAACGTATAACGTATAACGTATAACCTATAACAAATAACGTATAACGTATTAACGTATAACGTATAACGTATAACGTATAACGTATAACGTATAACCGTATAACGTAAACGTATAACGTATAACGTATAACGTATAACGTATAACGTATAACGTACAACGTATAATGTATAACGTATAACGTATAACGTATAACCTATAACGTAAAACGTATAAGCTATAACGTAATACGTATAACGTATAACGTATAACGTATAAAGCATAACGTATAACGTATAACGTTAACGTATAACGTATACCGAATATCGTTAAACGTGTAACGTATGACGTATAACGTATAGCGTATAACGTATATCGTATAACGTATACGTTTACGTATAACGTATAACATATAATGTATAACGCATATCCTAGACTTATGCTGAATAACGTATAACGTATAACGTATAACGTATAACGTATAACGTATAACGTATAACGTATAACGTATAACGTATAACGTGTAACGTATAACGTATACCGCATAAAGTATAACGTATAACGTATAACGTATAACGTATAACGTATAACGTATAACTTTTAACGTATAACGTATAACGTATAACGTATAACGTATAACGTATAAAGTATAACGTATAACGTAACGTATAACGTATAACGTATAACGAATAACGTATAACGTATAACGTATAACGTGTAACGTGTAACGTATAACGTATTTCGTATTACGTATAACGTGTAACGTGTAACGTGTAACGTATAACGTATAACGTATAATGTATAACGTATAAAGTGTAACGCGTAACGTATAACGTATAACGTATAACGTATAACGTATAACGTATAACGTATAACGTATAACGTATAACGTATAACGTATAACGTATAACGTATAACGTATAACGTATAACGAATAACGTATAACGTATAACGTATAACGTATAACGTATAACGTATAACGTATAACGTATAACGTATAACGTATAACGTGTAACGTATAACGTGTAACGTATAACGTGTAACGTATAACGTGTAACGTATAACGTGTAACGTATAACGTATAACGTATAACGTATAACGTATAACGTATAACGTATAACGTATAACGTATAACGTATAACGTATAACGTATAAAGTATAACGTATAACGTATAACGTATAACGTATAACGTAATACGTATAACGTATAACGTATAACGTATAACGTATAACGTATAACGTATAACGTATAACGTATAACGTATAACGTATAACGTATAACGTGTAACGTATAACGTATAACGTATAGCGTATAACGTATATCGTATAACGTATAACGTTTAACGTATAACGTATAACATATAATATAATGTATAACGCATATCCTAGAACTTATGCTGAATAACGTATAACGTATAACGTATAACGTATAACGTATAACGTATAACGTATAACGTATAACGTATAACGTATAATGTATAACTTTTAACGTATAACGTATAACGTATAACGTATAACGTAATACGTATAACGTATAACGTATAACGTATAACGTATAACGTGTAACGTATAACGTGTAACGTATAACGTGTAACGTATAACGTGTAACGTATAACGTGTAACGTATAACGTATAACGTATAACGTATAACGTATAACGTATAACGTATAACGTATACCGTATAACGTATAAAGTATAACGTATAACGTATAACGTATAACGTATAACGTAATACGTATAACGTATAACGTATAACGTATAACGTATAACGTATAACGTATAACGTATAACGTATAACGTATAACGTGTAACGTATAACGTATAACGTATAGCGTATAACGTATATCGTATAACGTATAACGTTTAACGTATAACGTATAACATATAATATAATGTATAACGCAAATATCCTAGAACTTATGCTGAATAACGTATAACGTATAACGTATAACGTATAACGTATAACGTATAACGTATAACGTACAACGAATAACGTATAACGTATAACGTGTAGCGTATAACGTATATCGTGTAACGTATAACGTGTAACGTATAACGTATAACGTATAACGTATAACGTATAACGTATAACGTATAACGTATAACGTATAACGTATAACGTATAACGTATAACGTATAACGTATAAAGTATAACGTATAACGTATAACGGATAACGTATAACGTATACCGTGTAACGTATAACGTATAACGTATAACGGATAACGTATAACGTATACCGTATAAAGTATAACGTATAACGTATAACGTATAACGTATAACGTATAACGTATAACGTATAACGTATAACGTGTAGCGTATAACGTATATCGTGTAACGTATAACGTGTAACGTATAACGTATAGCGTATAACGTATAACGAATAACGTATAACGTATAACGTATAACGTATAACGTATAACGTATAACGTATAACGTATAAAGTATAACGTATAACGTATAACGTATAACGTATAACGTATAACGAATAACGTATAACGTATAACGTATAACGTGTAACGTGTAACGTATAACGTATATCGTATTACGTATAACGTGTAACGTGTAACGTGTAACGTATAACGTATAACGTATAATGTATAACGTATAAAGTGTAACGCGTAACGTATAACGTATAACGTATAACGTATAACGTATAACGTATAACGTATAACGTATAACGTATAACGTATAACGTATAACGTATAACGAATAACGTATAACGTATAACGTATAACGTATAACGTATAACGTATAACGTATAACGTATAACGTGTAACGTATAACGTGTAACGTATAACGTGTAACGTATAACGTGTAACGTATAACGTGTAACGTATAACGTGTAACGTATAACGTGTAACGTATAACGTGTAACGTATAACGTATAACGTATAACGTATAACGTATAACGTATAACGTATAACGTATAACGTATAAAGTATAACGTATAACGTATAACGTATAACGTATAACGTAATACGTATAACGTATAACGTATAACGTATAACGTATAACGTATAACGTATAACGTATAACGTATAACGTATAACGTATAACGTATAACGTGTAACGTATAACGTATAACGTATAGCGTATAACGTATATCGTATAACGTATAACGTTTAACGTATAACGTATAACATATAATATAATGTATAACGCATATCCTAGAACTTATGCTGAATAACGTATAACGTATAACGTATAACGTATAACGTATAACGTATAACGTATAACGTACAACGAATAACGTATAACGTATAACGTGTAGCGTATAACGTATATCGTGTAACGTATAACGTGTAACGTATAACGTATAACGTATAACGTATAACGTATAACGTATAACGTATAACGTATAACGTATAACGTACAACGTATAACGTATAACGTATAAAGTATAACGTATAACGTATAACGGATAACGTATAACGTATACCGTGTAACGTATAACGTATAACGTATAACGTATAACGTATAACGTATAACATATAATCTATAACGCATATCCTAGAACTTATGCCGTATAACGTATAATGTATAACGTATAACGTATAACTTTTAACGTATAACGTATAACGTATAACGTATAACGTATAACGTATAACGTATAACGTATAACGTATAACCTGTAACGTATAACGTATAACGTATAACGTATAACGTATAACGTATAACGTATAACGTATAACGTATAACGTATAACGTATAACGTATAACGTATAACGAATAACGTATAACGTATAACGTATAACGTATAACGTATAACGTATAACGTGTAACGTATAACGTGTAACGTATAACGTGTAACGTATAACGTGTAACGTATAACGTGTAACGTATAACGTGTAACGTATAACGTGTAACGTATAACGTGTAACGTATAACGTGTAACGTATAACGTATAACGTATAACGTATAACGTATAACGTATAACGTATAACGTATAACGTATAAAGTATAACGTATAACGTATAACGTATAACGTATAACGTAATACGTATAACGTATAACGTATAACGTATAACGTATAACGTATAACGTATAACGTATAACGTATAACGTATAACGTATAACGTATAACGTGTAACGTATAACGTATAACGTATAGCGTATAACGTATATCGTATAACGTATAACGTTTAACGTATAACGTATAACATATAATATAATGTATAACGCATATCCTAGAACTTATGCTGAATAACGTATAACGTATAACGTATAACGTATAACGTATAACGTATAACGTATAACGTACAACGAATAACGTATAACGTATAACGTGTAGCGTATAACGTATATCGTGTAACGTATAACGTGTAACGTATAACGTATAACGTATAACGTATAACGTATAACGTATAACGTATAACGTATAACGTATAACGTACAACGTATAACGTATAACGTATAAAGTATAACGTATAACGTATAACGGATAACGTATAACGTATACCGTGTAACGTATAACGTATAACGTATAACGTATAACGTATAACGTATAACATATAATCTATAACGCATATCCTAGAACTTATGCCGTATAACGTATAATGTATAACGTATAACGTATAACTTTTAACGTATAACGTATAACGTATAACGTATAACGTATAACGTATAACGTATAACGTATAACGTATAACGTGTAACGTATAACGTATAACGTATAACGTATAACGTATAACGTATAACGTATAACGTATAACGTAATACGTATAACGTATAACGTATAATGTATAACGTATAACGTATATCGTATAACGTATAACGTATAACGTAGAACGTATAACGTATAGCGTATAACGTATAACGTATAACGTATAACGTATAACGTATAACGTATAACGTATAACGTATAACGTATAACGTATAACGTATAACGTATAACCTATAACAAATAACGTATTACGTATAACGTATAACGTATAACGTATAACGTATAACGTATAACGTATAACGTATAACGTATAACGTATAACGTATAACGTATAACGTATAACGTATAACGTATAACGTATAACGTATAACGTATAACGTATAACGTATAACGTATAACGTATAACGTATAACGTATAACGAATAACGTATAACGTATAACGTATAACGTATAACGTATAACGTAGAACGTAGAACGTAGAACGTAGAACGTAGAACGTATAACGTATAACGTATAACGTATAACGTATAACGTAATACGTATAACGTATAACGTATACCGTTTAACGTATATCGCATAACGTATAACGTATAACGTATAACGTATAACGTATAACCTATAACAAATAACGTATTACGTATAACGTATAACGTATAACGTATAACGTATAACGTATAACGTATAACGTATAACGTATAACGTATAACGTATAACGTATAACGTATAACGTATAACGTATAACGTATAACGTATAACGTATAACGTATACCGTATAAAGTATAACGTATAACGTATAACGTATAACGCATAACTTATAACGTATAACGTATAACGTATAACGTATAACGTATAACGCATAACGTATAACGTATAACGTATAACGTATAATGTATAACGTATAACGTATAACCTATAACAAATAACGTATTACGTATAACGTATTACGTATAACGTATAACGTATAACGTATAACGTATAACGTATAACGTATAACGTATAACGTATAACGTATAACGTATAACGTACAACGTATAACGTATAACGTATACCGTATAAAGTATGACGTATAACGTATAACGTATAACGTATAACGCGTAACGTATAACGTATAACGTATAACGTATAACGTATAGCGTATAACGTATAACGTATAACGTATAACGTATAACGTATAGCGTATAACGTATAACGTATAACGTATAACGTATAACGTATAACGTATAACGTATAACGTATAACGTATAACGTATAACGTATAACGTATAACGTATAACGTATAACGTATAACGTATAACGTATAACGTATAACGTATAACGTAGAACGTATAACGTATAACGTAGAACGTATAACGTATAACGTATAACGTATAACGTATAACGTATTACGTATAACCTATAACATATAACGTATAACGTATATCGTATAACGTATAACGTATAACGTATAACGTATAACGTACAACGTATAATGTATAACGTATAACGTATAACGTATAACCTATAACGTATAACGTATAAGCTATAACGTAATACGTATAACGTATAACGTATAACCTATAAAGCATAACGTATAACGTATAACGTATAACGTATAACGTATACCGTATAACGTATAACGTGTAACGTATGACGTATAACGTATAGCGTATAACGTATATCGTATAACGTATAACGTTTAACGTATAACGTATAACATATAATGTATAACGCATATCCTGGAACTTATGCTGAATAACGTATAACGTATAACGTATAACGTATAACGTATAACGTATAACGTATAACGTATAACGTATAACGAATAACGTATAACGTATAACGTATAACGTGTAACGTGGAACGTATAACGTATATCGTATAACGTATAACGTGTAACGTGTAACGTGTAACGTATAACGTATAACGTATAATGTATAACGTATAAAGTGTAACGCGTAACGTATAACGTATAACGTATAACGTATAACGTATAACGTATAACGTATAACGTATAACGTATAACGTATAACGTATAACGTATAACGTATAACGAATAACGTATAACGTATAACGTATAACGTATAACGTATAACGTATAACGTATAACGTATAACGTATAACGTATAACGTGTAACGTATAACGTGTAACGTATAACGTGTAACGTATAACGTGTAACGTATAACGTGTAACGTATAACGTGTAACGTATAACGTATAACGTATAACGTATAACGTATAACGTATAACGTATAACGTATAACGTATAACGTATACCGTATAACGTATAACGTATAAAGTATAACGTATAACGTATAACGTATAACGTATAACGTAATACGTATAACGTATAACGTATAACGTATAACGTATAACGTATAACGTATAACGTATAACGTATAACGTATAACGTATAACGTATAACGTATAACCTATAACAAATAACGTATTACGTATAACGTATAACGTATAACGTATAACGTATAACGTATAACGTATAACGTATAACGTATAACGTATAACGTATAACGTATAACGTATAACGTATAACGTATAACGTATAACGTATAACGTATAACGTATAACGTATAACGTAGAACGTAGAACGTATAACGTATAGCGTAAAACGTATAACGTATAACGTATAACGTATAACGTATAACGTATAGCGTATAACGTATAACGTATAACGTATAACGTATAACGTATAACGTATAACGTATAACGTATAACGTATAACGTATAACGTATAACGTATAACGTATAACGTATAACGTATAACGTATACCGTATAAAGTATAACGTATAACGTATAACGTATAACGTATAACGTATAACGTATAACGTATATCGTATAACGTATAACGTATAACGTTTAACGTATAACGTACAACGTATAATGTATAACGTATAACGTATAACGTATAACCTATAACGTATAACGTATAACCTATAACGTAATACGTATAACGTATAACGTATAACGTATAACGTATAACGCATAACGTATAACGTGTAACGTATAACGTCTAACGTATACCGTATAACGTATAACGTGTAACGTATAACGTCTAACGTATAGCGTATAACGTATATCGTATAACGTATAACGTTTAACGTATAACGTATAACATATAATGTAAAACGCATACCCTAGAACTTATGCTGAATAACGTATAACGTATAACGTATAACGTATAACGTATAACGTATAACGTATAACGTATAACGTGTGACGTATAACGTATAACGTATAACGTATAACGTATAACGTATAACGTAGAACGTAGAACGTAGAACGTATAACGTATAACGTATAACGTATAACGTATAACGTAATACGTATAACGTATAACGTATAACGTATAACGTATAACGTATAACGTTTAACGTATAACGTATAACGTATAACGTATAACGTATAACGTATAACGTATAACGTATAACGTACACCGTAGAACGTATAACGTATAACGTATAACGTATAACGTATTACGTATAACCTATAACATATAACGTATAACGTATAACGTATAACGTATAGCTTATAACGTATAACGTATAACGTATAACGTATAACGTATAACGTATAACGTATAACGTATAACGTATAACGTATAACGTATAACGTATAACGTATAACGTATAACCTATAACAAATAACGTATTACGTATAACGTATAACGTATAACGTATAACGTATAACGTATAACGTATAACGTATAACGTATAACGTATAACGCATAACGTATAACGTATAACGTATAACGTATAACGTATAACGTATACCGTATAAAGTATAACGTATAACGTATAACGTATAACGTATAACGTATAACGTATAACGTATAACGTATAACGTATTACGTATAGCGTATAACGTATAACGTATAACGTATAACGTATAACGTATAACGTATAACGTATAACGTATAACGTATAACGTATAACGTATAAAGTATAACGTATAACGTATAACGTATAACGTATAACGTATAACGTATAACGTATAACGAATAACGTATAACGTATAACGTATAACGTATAACGTGTAACGTGGAACGTATAACGTATATCGTATAACGTATAACGTGTAACGTGTAACGTGTAACGTATATCGTATAACGTATAATGTATAACGTATAAAGTGTAACGCGTAACGTATAACGTATAACGTATAACGTATAACGTATAACGTATAACGTATAACGTATAACGTATAACGTATAACGTATAACGTATAACGAATAACGTATAACGTATAACGTATAACGTATAACGTATAACGTATAACGTATAACGTATAACGTATAACGTGTAACGTATAACGTATAACGTATAACGTGTAACGTATAACGTATAACGTATAACGTATAACGTGTAACGTATAACGTGTAACGTATAACGTGTAACGTATAACGTGTAACGTATAACGTGTAACGTATAACGTATAACGTATAACGTATAACGTATAACGTATAACGTATAACGTATAACGTATAACGTATAACGTATAAAGTATAACGTATAACGTATAACGTATAACGTATAACGTAATACGTATAACGTATAACGTATAACGTATAACGTATAACGTATAACGTATAACGTATAACGTATAACGTATAACGTATAACGTGTAACGTATAACGTATAACGTATAGCGTATAACGTATATCGTATAACGTATAACGTTTAACGTATAACGTATAACATATAATATAATGTATAACGCAAATATCCTAGAACTTATGCTGAATAACGTATAACGTATAACGTATAACGTATAACGTATAACGTATAACGTATAACGTATAACGTACAACGAATAACGTATAACGTATAACGTGTAGCGTATAACGTATATCGTGTAACGTATAACGTGTAACGTATAACGTATAACGTATAACGTATAACGTATAACGTATAACGTATAACGTATAACGTATAACGTATAACGTATAACGTATAACGTATAACGTATAACGTATAAAGTATAACGTATAACGTATAACGTATAACGTATAACGTATAACGTATAACGTGTAGCGTATAACGTATATCGTGTAACGTATAACGTGTAACGTATAACGTATAGCGTATAACGTATAACGAATAACGTATAACGTATAACGTATAACGTATAACGTATAACGTATAACGTATAACGTATAAAGTATAACGTATAACGTATAACGTATAACGTATAACGTATAACGAATAACGTATAACGTATAACGTATAACGTGTAACGTGTAACGTATAACGTATATCGTATAACGTATAACGTGTAACGTGTAACGTGTAACGTATAACGTATAACGTATAATGTATAACGTATAAAGTGTAACGCGTAACGTATAACGTATAACGTATAACGTATAACGTATAACGTATAACGTATAACGTATAACGTATAACGAATAACGTATAACGTATAACGTATAACGTATAACGTATAACGTATAACGTATAACGTATAACGTATAACGTATAACGTATAACGTATAACGTGTAACGTATAACGTGTAACGTATAACGTGTAACGTATAACGTGTAACGTATAACGTGTAACGTATAACGTGTAACGTATAACGTGTAACGTATAACGTGTAACGTATAACGTATAACGTATAACGTATAACGTATAACGTATAACGTATAACGTATAACGTATAACGTATAACGTATAAAGTATAACGTATAACGTATAACGTATAACGTATAACGTAATACGTATAACGTATAACGTATAACGTATAACGTATAACGTATAACGGATAACGTATAACGTATACCGTGTAACGTATAACGTATAACGTATAACGTATAACGTATAACGTATAACATATAATCTATAACGCATATCCTAGAACTTATGCCGTATAACGTATAATGTATAACGTATAACGTATAACTTTTAACGTATAACGTATAACGTATAACGTATAACGTATAACGTATAACGTATAACGTATAACGTGTAACGTATAACGTGTAACGTATAACGTATAACGTATAACGTATAACGTATAACGTATAACGTATAACGTATAACGTATAACGTATAACGTATAACGTATAACGTATAACGTATAACGTATAACGTATAACGTATAACGTATAACGTATAACGTATAACGTATAACGTATAACGTATAACGTATAACGTATAACGTATAACGTATAACGTATAACGTATAACGTATAACGTATAACGTATAACGTATAACGTATAACGTATAACGTATAACGTATAACGTGTAACGTGTAACGTATAACGTATAACGTAGAACGTATAACGTATAGCGTATAACGTATAACGTATAACGTATAACGTATAACGTATAACGTATAACGTATAACGTATAACGTATAACGTATAACGTATAACGTATAACGTATAACGTATAACCTATAACAAATAACGTATTACGTATAACGTATAACGTATAACGTATAACGTATAACGTATAACGTATAACGCATAACGTATAACGTATAACGTATAACGTATAACGTATAACGTATAACGTATAACGTATAACGTATAACGTATAACGTATAACGTATAACGTATAACGAATAACGTATAACGTATAACGTATAACGTATAACGTATAACGTATAACGTATAACGTAGAACGTAGAACGTAGAACGTAGAACGTAGAACGTATAACGTATAACGTATAACGTATAACGCATAACGTAATACGTATAACGTATAACGTATACCGTTTAACGTATATCGCATAACGTATAACGTATAACGTATAACGTATAACGTATAACTTATAACGTATAACGTATAACGTATAACGTATAACGTATAACGTATAACGTATAACCTATAACAAATAACGTATTACGTATAACGTATAACGTATAACGTATAACGTATAACGTATAACGTATAACGTATAACGTATAACGTATAACGTATAACGTATAACGTATAACGTATAACGTATAACGTATAACGTATAACGTATAACGTATACCGTATAAAGTATAACGTATAACGTATAACGTATAACGTATAACGTATAACGTATAACGTATAACGTATAACGTATAACGCATAACGTATAACGTATAACGTATAACATATAATGTATAACGTATAACGTATAACCTAAAACAAATAACGTATTACGTATAACGTATACCGTATAACGTATAACGTGTAACGTATGACGTATAACGTATAGCGTATAACGTATATCGTATAACGTATAACGTTTAACGTATAACGTATAACATATAATGTATAACGCATATCCTGGAACTTATGCTGAATGACGTATAACGTATAACGTATATCGTATAACGTATAACGTATAACGTATAACGTATAACGTATAACGTATAACGTAATACGTATAACGTATAACGTAATACGTATAACGTATAACGTATAACGTATAACGTATAACGGATAACGTATAACGTATAACGTATAACGTATTACGTATAACGTATAACATATAATCTATAACGCATATCCTAGAACTTATGCCGTATAACGTATAATGTATAACGTATAACGTATAACTTTTAACGTATAACGTATAACGTATAACGTATAACGTATAACGTATAACGTATAACGTATAACGTATAACGTATAACGTATATCGTATAACGTATAACGTATAACGTATAACGTATAACGTATAACGTATAACGTATAACGTACAACGTATAATGTATAACGTATAACGTATAACGTATAACCTATAACGTATAACGTATAAGCTATAACGTAATACGTATAACGTATAACGTATAACGTATAAAGCATAACGTATAACGTATAACGTATAACGTATAACGTATAACGTATAACGTGTAACGTATAACGTATACCGCATAAAGTATAACGTATAACGTATAACGTATAACGTATAACGTATAACGTAATACGTATAACGTATAACGTATAACGTATAACGTATAACGTATAACGTATAAAGTATAACGTATAACGTATAACGTATAACGTATAACGTATAACGTATAACGTATAACGAATAACGTATAACGTATAACGTATAACGTATAACGTGTAACGTGGAACGTATAACGTATATCGTATAACGTATAACGTGTAACGTGTAACGTGTAACGTATATCGTATAACGTATAATGTATAACGTATAAAGTGTAACGCGTAACGTATAACGTATAACGTATAACGTATAACGTATAACGTATAACGTATAACGTATAACGTATAACGTATAACGTATAACGTATAACGTATAACGAATAACGTATAACGTATAACGTATAACGTATAACGTATAACGTATAACGTATAACGTATAACGTATAACGTGTAACGTATAACGTATAACGTATAACGTGTAACGTATAACGTATAACGTATAACGTATAACGTGTAACGTATAACGTGTAACGTATAACGTGTAACGTATAACGTGTAACGTATAACGTGTAACGTATAACGTATAACGTATAACGTATAACGTATAACGTATAACGTATAACGTATAACGTATAACGTATAACGTATAAAGTATAACGTATAACGTATAACGTATAACGTATAACGTAATACGTATAACGTATAACGTATAACGTATAACGTATAACGTATAACGTATAACGTATAACGTATAACGTATAACGTATAACGTGTAACGTATAACGTATAACGTATAGCGTATAACGTATATCGTATAACGTATAACGTTTAACGTATAACGTATAACATATAATATAATGTATAACGCAAATATCCTAGAACTTATGCTGAATAACGTATAACGTATAACGTATAACGTATAACGTATAACGTATAACGTATAACGTATAACGTACAACGAATAACGTATAACGTATAACGTGTAGCGTATAACGTATATCGTGTAACGTATAACGTGTAACGTATAACGTATAACGTATAACGTATAACGTATAACGTATAACGTATAACGTATAACGTATAACGTATAACGTATAACGTATAACGTATAACGTATAACGTATAAAGTATAACGTATAACGTATAACGTATAACGTATAACGTATAACGTATAACGTGTAGCGTATAACGTATATCGTGTAACGTATAACGTGTAACGTATAACGTATAGCGTATAACGTATAACGAATAACGTATAACGTATAACGTATAACGTATAACGTATAACGTATAACGTATAACGTATAAAGTATAACGTATAACGTATAACGTATAACGTATAACGTATAACGAATAACGTATAACGTATAACGTATAACGTGTAACGTGTAACGTATAACGTATATCGTATAACGTATAACGTGTAACGTGTAACGTGTAACGTATAACGTATAACGTATAATGTATAACGTATAAAGTGTAACGCGTAACGTATAACGTATAACGTATAACGTATAACGTATAACGTATAACGTATAACGTATAACGTATAACGAATAACGTATAACGTATAACGTATAACGTATAACGTATAACGTATAACGTATAACGTATAACGTATAACGTATAACGTATAACGTATAACGTGTAACGTATAACGTGTAACGTATAACGTGTAACGTATAACGTGTAACGTATAACGTGTAACGTATAACGTGTAACGTATAACGTGTAACGTATAACGTATAACGTATAACGTATAACGCATAACGTATAACGTATAACGTATAACGTATAACGTATAACGTATAAAGTATAACGTATAACGTATAACGTATAACGTATAACGTAATACGTATAACGTATAACGTATAACGTATAACGTATAACGTATAACGGATAACGTATAACGTATACCGTGTAACGTATAACGTATAACGTATAACGTATAACGTATAACGTATAACATATAATCTATAACGCATATCCTAGAACTTATGCCGTATAACGTATAATGTATAACGTATAACGTATAACTTTTAACGTATAACGTATAACGTATAACGTATAACGTATAACGTATAACGTATAACGTATAACGTGTAACGTATAACGTGTAACGTATAACGTATAACGTATAACGTATAACGTATAACGTATAACGTATAACGTATAACGTATAACGTATAACGTATAACGTATAACGTATAACGTATAACGTATAACGTATAACGTATAACGTATAACGTATAACGTATAACGTATAACGTATAACGTATAACGTATAACGTATAACGTATAACGTATAACGTATAACGTATAACGTATAACGTATAACGTATAACGTATAACGTATAACGTATAACGTATAACGTATAACGTATAACGTATAACGTATAACGTATAACGTGTAACGTGTAACGTATAACGTATAACGTAGAACGTATAACGTATAGCGTATAACGTATAACGTATAACGTATAACGTATAACGTATAACGTATAACGTATAACGTATAACGTATAACGTATAACGTATAACGTATAACGTATAACGTATAACCTATAACAAATAACGTATTACGTATAACGTATAACGTATAACGTATAACGTATAACGTATAACGTATAACGCATAACGTATAACGTATAACGTATAACGTATAACGTATAACGTATAACGTATAACGTATAACGTATAACGTATAACGTATAACGTATAACGTATAACGAATAACGTATAACGTATAACGTATAACGTATAACGTATAACGTAGAACGTAGAACGTAGAACGTAGAACGTAGAACGTATAACGTATAACGTATAACGTATAACGTATAACGTAATACGTATAACGTATAACGTATACCGTTTAACGTATATCGCATAACGTATAACGTATAACGTATAACGTATAACGTATAACGTATAACGTATAACGTATAACGTATAACGTATAACGTATAACGTATAACCTATAACAAATAACGTATTACGTATAACGTATAACGTATAACGTATAACGTATAACGTATAACGTATAACGTATAACGTATAACGTATAACGTATAACGTATAACGTATAACGTATAACGTATAACGTATAACGTATAACGTATAACGTATAACGTATAACGTATACCGTATAAAGTATAACGTATAACGTATAACGTATAACGTATAACGTATAACGTATAACGTATAACGTATAACGTATAACGCATAACGTATAACGTATAACGTATAACGTATAATGTATAACGTATAACGTATAACCTATAACAAATAACGTATTACGTATAACGTATTACGTATAACGTATAACGTATAACGTATAACGTAGAACGTATAACGTATAACGTATAACGTATAACGTATAACGTACAACGTATAACGTATAACGTATACCGTATAAAGTATGACGTATAACGTATAACGTATAACGTATAACGTATAACGTATAACGTATAACGTATAACGTATAACGTATAACGTATAGCGTATAACGTATAACGTATAACGTATAACGTATAACGTATAGCGTATAACGTATGACGTATAACGTATAACGTATAACGTATAACGTATAACGTATAACGTATAACGTATAACGTATAACGTATAACGTAGAACGTATAACGTATAACGTAGAACGTATAACGTATAACGCACAACGTATAACGTATAACGCATTACGTATAACCTATTACATATAACGTATAACGTATATCGTATAACGTATAACGTATAACGTATAACGTATAACGTACAACGTATAATGTATAACGTATAACGTATAAATTATAACCTATAACGTATAACGTATAAGCTATAACGTAATACGTATAACGTATAACGTATAACCTATAAAGCATAACGTATAACGTATAACGTATAACGTATAACGTATACCGTATAACGTATAACGTGTAACGTATGACGTATAACGTATAGCGTATAACGTATATCGTATAACGTATAACGTTTAACGTATAACGTATAACATATAATGTATAACGCATATCCTGGAACTTATGCTGAATGACGTATAACGTATAACGTATATCGTATAACGTATAACGTATAACGTATAACGTATAACGTATAACGTATAACGTAATACGTATAACGTATAACGTAATACGTATAACGTATAACGTATAACGTATAACGTATAACGGATAACGTATAACGTATAACGTATAACGTATTACGTATAACGTATAACATATAATCTATAACGCATATCCTAGAACTTATGCCGTATAACGTATAATGTATAACGTATAACGTATAACTTTTAACGTATAACGTATAACGTATAACGTATAACGTATAACGTATAACGTATAACGTATAACGTATAACGTATAACGTATATCGTATAACGTATAACGTATAACGTATAACGTATAACGTATAACGTATAACGTATAACGTACAACGTATAATGTATAACGTATAACGTATAACGTATAACCTATAACGTATAACGTATAAGCTATAACGTAATACGTATAACGTATAACGTATAACGTATAAAGCATAACGTATAACGTATAACGTATAACGTATAACGTATAACGTATAACGTGTAACGTATAACGTATACCGCATAAAGTATAACGTATAACGTATAACGTATAACGTATAACGTATAACGTAATACGTATAACGTATAACGTATAACGTATAACGTATAAAGGATAACGTATAACGTATACCGTGTAACGTATAACGTATAACGTATAACGTATTACGTATAACGTATAACATATAATCTATAACGCATATCCTAGAACTTATGCCGTATAACGTATAATGTATAACGTATAACGTATAACTTTTAACGTATAACGTATAACGTATAACGTATAACGTATAACGTATAACGTATAACGTATAACGTGTAACGTATAACGTGTAACGTATAACGTGTAACGTATAACGTATAACGTATAACGTATAACGTATAACGTATAACGTATAACGTATAACGTATAACGTATAACGTATAACGTATAACGTATAACGTATAACGTATAACGTATAACGTATAACGTATAACGTATAACGTATAACGTATAACGTATAACGTATAACGTATAACGTATAACGTATAACGTATAACGTATAACGTATAACGTATAACGTATAACGTATAACGTATAACGTATAACGTATAACGTATAACGTATAACGTATAACGTATAACGTATAACGTATAACGTATAACGTGTAACGTGTAACGTATAACGTATAACGTAGAACGTATAACGTATAGCGTATAACGTATAACGTATAACGTATAACGTATAACGTATAACGTATAACGTATAACGTATAACGTATAACGTATAACGTATAACGTATAACGTATAACCTATAACAAATAACGTATTACGTATAACGTATAACGTATAACGTATAACGTATAACGTATAACGTATAACGCATAACGTATAACGTATAACGTATAACGTATAACGTATAACGTATAACGTATAACGTATAACGTATAACGTATAACGTATAACGTATAACGTATAACGAATAACGTATAACGTATAACGTATAACGTATAACGTATAACGTAGAACGTAGAACGTAGAACGTAGAACGTAGAACGTATAACGTATAACGTATAACGTATAACGTATAACGTAATACGTATAACGTATAACGTATACCGTTTAACGTATATCGCATAACGTATAACGTATAACGTATAACGTATAACGTATAACGTATAACGTATAACGTATAACGTATAACGTATAACGTATAACGTATAACCTATAACAAATAACGTATTACGTATAACGTATAACGTATAACGTATAACGTATAACGTATAACGTATAACGTATAACGTATAACGTATAACGTATAACGTATAACGTATAACGTATAACGTATAACGTATAACGTATAACGTATAACGTATACCGTATAAAGTATAACGTATAACGTATAACGTATAACGTATAACGTATAACGTATACCGTGTAACGTATAACGTATAACGTATAACGTATTACGTATAACGTATAACATATAATCTATAACGCATATCCTAGAACTTATGCCGTATAACGTATAATGTATAACGTATAACGTATAACTTTTAACGTATAACGTATAACGTATAACGTATAACGTATAACGTATAACGTATAACGTATAACGTATAACGTATACCGTATATCGTATAACGTGTAACGTATGACGTATAACGTATAGCGTATAACGTATATCGTATAACGTATAACGTATAACGTATAACGTATAACGTATAACGTATAACGTATAACGTATAACGTATAACGTATAACGTAATACGTATAACGTATAACGTAATACGTATAACGTATAACGTATAACGTATAACGTATAACGGATAACGTATAACGTATAACGTATAACGTATTACGTATAACGTATAACATATAATCTATAACGCATATCCTAGAACTTATGCCGTATAACGTATAATGTATAACGTATAACGTATAACTTTTAACGTATAACGTATAACGTATAACGTATAACGTATAACGTATAACGTATAACGTATAACGTATAACGTATAACGTATATCGTATAACGTATAACGTATAACGTATAACGTATAACGTACAACGTATAATGTATAACGTATAACGTATAACGTATAACCTATAACGTATAACGTATAAGCTATAACGTAATACGTATAACGTATAACGTATAACGTATAAAGCATAACGTATAACGTATAACGTATAACGTATAACGTATAACGTATACCGTATATCGTATAACGTGTAACGTATGACGTATAACGTATAGCGTATAACGTATATCGTATAACGTATAACGTTTAACGTATAACGTATAACATATAATGTATAACGCATATCCTAGGACTTATGCTGAATAACGTATAACGTATAACGTATAACGTATAACGTATAACGTATAACGTATAACGTATAACGTATAACGTGTAACGTATAACGTATACCGCATAAAGTATAACGTATAACGTATAACGTATAACGTATAACGTATAACGTAATACGTATAACGTATAACGTATAACGTATAACGTATAAAGGATAACGTATAACGTATACCGTGTAACGTATAACGTATAACGTATAACGTATTACGTATAACGTATAACATATAATCTATAACGCATATCCTAGAACTTATGCCGTATAACGTATAATGTATAACGTATAACGTATAACTTTTAACGTATAACGTATAACGTATAACGTATAACGTATAACGTATAACGTATAACGTATAACGTATAACGTATAACGTGTAACGTATAACGTATAACGTATAACGTATAACGTATAACGTATAACGTATAACGTATAACGTATAACGTATTACGTATAACGTATAACGTATATCGTATAACGTATAACGTATAACGTTTAACGTATAACGTACAACGTATAATGTATAACGTATAACGTATAACGTATAACCTATAACGTATAACGTATAACCTATAACGTAATACGTATAACGTATAACGTATAACGTATAACGTATAACGCATAACGTATAACGTGTAACGTATAACGTCTAACGTATACCGTATAACGTATAACGTGTAACGTATAACGTCTAACGTATAGCGTATAACGTATATCGTATAACGTATAACGTTTAACGTATAACGTATAACATATAATGTAAAACGCATACCCTAGAACTTATGCTGAATAACGTATAACGTATAACGTATAACGTATAACGTATAACGTATAACGTATAACGTATAACGTGTGACGTATAACGTATAACGTATAACGTATAACGTATAACGTATAACGTAGAACGTAGAACGTAGAACGTATAACGTATAACGTATAACGTATAACGTATAACGTAATACGTATAACGTATAACGTATAACGTATAACGTATAACGTATAACGTTTAACGTATAACGTATAACGTATAACGTATAACGTATAACGTATAACGTATAGCGTATAACGTATATCGTATAACGTATAACGTATAACGTATAACGTATAACGTATAACGTATAACGTATAACGTATAACGTATAACGTATAACGTAATACGTATAACGTATAACGTAATACGTATAACGTATAACGTATAACGTATAACGTATAACGGATAACGTATAACGTATAACGTATAACGTATTACGTATAACGTATAACATATAATCTATAACGCATATCCTAGAACTTATGCCGTATAACGTATAATGTATAACGTATAACGTATAACTTTTAACGTATAACGTATAACGTATAACGTATAACGTATAACGTATAACGTATAACGTATAACGTATAACGTATAACGTATATCGTATAACGTATAACGTATAACGTATAACGTATAACGTACAACGTATAATGTATAACGTATAACGTATAACGTATAACCTATAACGTATAACGTATAAGCTATAACGTAATACGTATAACGTATAACGTATAACGTATAAAGCATAACGTATAACGTATAACGTATAACGTATAACGTATAACGTATACCGTATATCGTATAACGTGTAACGTATGACGTATAACGTATAGCGTATAACGTATATCGTATATCGTATAACGTATAACGTTTAACGTATAACGTATAACATATAATGTATAACGCATATCCTAGGACTTATGCTGAATAACGTATAACGTATAACGTATAACGTATAACGTATAACGTATAACGTATAACGTATAACGTATAACGTGTAACGTATAACGTATACCGCATAAAGTATAACGTATAACGTATAACGTATAACGTATAACGTATAACGTAATACGTATAACGTATAACGTATAACGTATAACGTATAAAGGATAACGTATAACGTATACCGTGTAACGTATAACGTATAACGTATAACGTATTACGTATAACGTATAACATATAATCTATAACGCATATCCTAGAACTTATGCCGTATAACGTATAATGTATAACGTATAACGTATAACTTTTAACGTATAACGTATAACGTATAACGTATAACGTATAACGTATAACGTATAACGTATAACGTATAACGTATAACGTGTAACGTATAACGTATAACGTATAACGTATAACGTATAACGTATAACGTATAACGTATAACGTATAACGTATAACGTATAACGTATAACGTATAACGTATATCGTATAACGTATAACGTATAACGTTTAACGTATAACGTACAACGTATAATGTATAACGTATAACGTATAACGTATAACCTATAACGTATAACGTATAACCTATAACGTAATACGTATAACGTATAACGTATAACGTATAACGTATAACGCATAACGTATAACGTGTAACGTATAACGTCTAACGTATACCGTATAACGTATAACGTGTAACGTATAACGTCTAACGTATAGCGTATAACGTATATCGTATAGCGTATAACGTTTAACGTATAACGTATAACATATAATGTAAAACGCATACCCTAGAACTTATGCTGAATAACGTATAACGTATAACGTATATCGTATAACGTATAACGTTTAACGTATAACGTATAACATATAATGTAAAACGCATACCCTAGAACTTATGCTGAATAACGTATAACGTATAACGTATAACGTATAACGTATAACGTATAACGTATAACGTATAACGTGTGACGTATAACGTATAACGTATAACGTATAACGTATAACGTATAACGTAGAACGTAGAACGTAGAACGTATAACGTATAACGTATAACGTATAACGTATAACGTAATACGTATAACGTATAACGTATAACGTATAACGTATAACGTATAACGTTTAACGTATAACGTATAACGTATAACGTATAACGTATAACGTATAACGTATAGCGTATAACGTATATCGTATAACGTATAACGTATAACGTATAACGTATAACGTATAACGTATAACGTATAACGTATAACGTATAACGTATAACGTAATACGTATAACGTATAACGTAATACGTATAACGTATAACGTATAACGTATAACGTATAACGGATAACGTATAACGTATAACGTATAACGTATTACGTATAACGTATAACATATAATCTATAACGCATATCCTAGAACTTATGCCGTATAACGTATAATGTATAACGTATAACGTATAACTTTTAACGTATAACGTATAACGTATAACGTATAACGTATAACGTATAACGTATAACGTATAACGTATAACGTATAACGTATATCGTATAACGTATAACGTATAACGTATAACGTATAACGTACAACGTATAATGTATAACGTATAACGTATAACGTATAACCTATAACGTATAACGTATAAGCTATAACGTAATACGTATAACGTATAACGTATAACGTATAAAGCATAACGTATAACGTATAACGTATAACGTATAACGTATAACGTATACCGTATATCGTATAACGTGTAACGTATGACGTATAACGTATAGCGTATAACGTATATCGTATATCGTATAACGTATAACGTTTAACGTATAACGTATAACATATAATGTATAACGCATATCCTAGGACTTATGCTGAATAACGTATAACGTATAACGTATAACGTATAACGTATAACGTATAACGTATAACGTATAACGTATAACGTATAACGTGTAACGTATAACGTATACCGCATAAAGTATAACGTATAACGTATAACGTATAACGTATAACGTATAACGTAATACGTATAACGTATAACGTATAACGTATAACGTATAAAGGATAACGTATAACGTATACCGTGTAACGTATAACGTATAACGTATAACGTATTACGTATAACGTATAACATATAATCTATAACGCATATCCTAGAACTTATGCCGTATAACGTATAATGTATAACGTATAACGTATAACTTTTAACGTATAACGTATAACGTATAACGTATAACGTATAACGTATAACGTATAACGTATAACGTATAACGTATAACGTGTAACGTATAACGTATAACGTATAACGTATAACGTATAACGTATAACGTATAACGTATAACGTATAACGTATAACGTATAACGTATAACGTATAACGTATATCGTATAACGTATAACGTATAACGTTTAACGTATAACGTACAACGTATAATGTATAACGTATAACGTATAACGTATAACCTATAACGTATAACGTATAACCTATAACGTAATACGTATAACGTATAACGTATAACGTATAACGTATAACGCATAACGTATAACGTGTAACGTATAACGTCTAACGTATACCGTATAACGTATAACGTGTAACGTATAACGTCTAACGTATAGCGTATAACGTATATCGTATAACGTATAACGTTTAACGTATAACGTATAACATATAATGTAAAACGCATACCCTAGAACTTATGCTGAATAACGTATAACGTATAACGTATAACGTATAACGTATAACGTATAACGTATAACGTATAACGTGTGACGTATAACGTATAACGTATAACGTATAACGTATAACGTATAACGTAGAACGTAGAACGTAGAACGTATAACGTATAACGTATAACGTATAACGTATAACGTAATACGTATAACGTATAACGTATAACGTATAACGTATAACGTATAACGTTTAACGTATAACGTATAACGTATAACGTATAACGTATAACGTATAACGTATAACGTATAACGTACACCGTAGAACGTATAACGTATAACGTATAACGTATAACGTATTACGTATAACCTATAACATATAACGTATAACGTATAACGTATAACGTATAGCTTATAACGTATAACGTATAACGTATAACGTATAACGTATAACGTATAACGTATAACGTATAACGTATAACGTATAACGTATAACGTATAACGTATAACGTATAACCTATAACAAATAACGTATTACGTATAACGTATAACGTATAACGTATAACGTATAACGTATAACGTATAACGTATAACGCATAACGTATAACGTATAACGTATAACGTATAACGTATAACGTATACCGTATAAAGTATAACGTATAACGTATAACGTATAACGTATAACGTATAACGTATAACGTATAACGTATAACGTATTACGTATAGCGTATAACGTATAACGTATAACGTATAACGTATAACGTATAACGTATAACGTATAACGTATAACGTATAACGTATAACGTATAACGTATAAAGTATAACGTATAACGTATAACGTATAACGTATAACGTATAACGTATAACGTATAACGAATAACGTATAACGTATAACGTATAACGTATAACGTGTAACGTGGAACGTATAACGTATATCGTATAACGTATAACGTGTAACGTGTAACGTGTAACGTATATCGTATAACGTATAATGTATAACGTATAAAGTGTAACGCGTAACGTATAACGTATAACGTATAACGTATAACGTATAACGTATAACGTATAACGTATAACGTATAACGTATAACGTATAACGTATAACGAATAACGTATAACGTATAACGTATAACGTATAACGTATAACGTATAACGTATAACGTATAACGTATAACGTGTAACGTATAACGTATAACGTATAACGTGTAACGTATAACGTATAACGTATAACGTATAACGTGTAACGTATAACGTGTAACGTATAACGTGTAACGTATAACGTGTAACGTATAACGTGTAACGTATAACGTATAACGTATAACGTATAACGTATAACGTATAACGTATAACGTATAACGTATAACGTATAACGTATAAAGTATAACGTATAACGTATAACGTATAACGTATAACGTAATACGTATAACGTATAACGTATAACGTATAACGTATAACGTATAACGTATAACGTATAACGTATAACGTATAACGTATAACGTATAACGTGTAACGTATAACGTATAACGTATAGCGTATAACGTATATCGTATAACGTATAACGTTTAACGTATAACGTATAACATATAATATAATGTATAACGCAAATATCCTAGAACTTATGCTGAATAACGTATAACGTATAACGTATAACGTATAACGTATAACGTATAACGTATAACGTATAACGTACAACGAATAACGTATAACGTATAACGTGTAGCGTATAACGTATATCGTGTAACGTATAACGTGTAACGTATAACGTATAACGTATAACGTATAACGTATAACGTATAACGTATAACGTATAACGTATAACGTATAACGTATAACGTATAACGTATAACGTATAACGTATAAAGTATAACGTATAACGTATAACGTATAACGTATAACGTATAACGTATAACGTGTAGCGTATAACGTATATCGTGTAACGTATAACGTGTAACGTATAACGTATAGCGTATAACGTATAACGAATAACGTATAACGTATAACGTATAACGTATAACGTATAACGTATAACGTATAACGTATAAAGTATAACGTATAACGTATAACGTATAACGTATAACGTATAACGAATAACGTATAACGTATAACGTATAACGTGTAACGTGTAACGTATAACGTATATCGTATAACGTATAACGTGTAACGTGTAACGTGTAACGTATAACGTATAACGTATAATGTATAACGTATAAAGTGTAACGCGTAACGTATAACGTATAACGTATAACGTATAACGTATAACGTATAACGTATAACGTATAACGTATAACGTATAACGAATAACGTATAACGTATAACGTATAACGTATAACGTATAACGTATAACGTATAACGTATAACGTATAACGTATAACGTGTAACGTATAACGTGTAACGTATAACGTGTAACGTATAACGTGTAACGTATAACGTGTAACGTATAACGTGTAACGTATAACGTGTAACGTATAACGTGTAACGTATAACGTGTAACGTATAACGTATAACGTATAACGTATAACGTATAACGTATAACGTATAACGTATAACGTATAACGTATAACGTATAAAGTATAACGTATAACGTATAACGTATAACGTATAACGTAATACGTATAACGTATAACGTATAACGTATAACGTATAACGTATAACGGATAACGTATAACGTATACCGTGTAACGTATAACGTATAACGTATAACGTATAACGTATAACGTATAACATATAATCTATAACGCATATCCTAGAACTTATGCCGTATAACGTATAATGTATAACGTATAACGTATAACTTTTAACGTATAACGTATAACGTATAACGTATAACGTATAACGTATAACGTATAACGTATAACGTATAACGTATAACGTGTAACGTATAACGTATAACGTATAACGTATAACGTATAACGTATAACGTATAACGTATAACGTATAACGTATAACGTATAACGTATAACGTATAACGTATAACGTATAACGTATAACGTATAACGTATAACGTATAACGTATAACGTATAACGTATAACGTATAACGTATAACGTATAACGTATAACGTATAACGTATAACGTATAACGTATAACGTATAACGTATAACGTATAACGTATAACGTATAACGTATAACGTATAACGTATAACGTATAACGTGTAACGTGTAACGTATAACGTATAACGTAGAACGTATAACGTATAGCGTATAACGTATAACGTATAACGTATAACGTATAACGTATAACGTATAACGTATAACGTATAACGTATAACGTATAACGTATAACGTATAACGTATAACGTATAACCTATAACAAATAACGTATTACGTATAACGTATAACGTATAACGTATAACGTATAACGTATAACGTATAACGCATAACGTATAACGTATAACGTATAACGTATAACGTATAACGTATAACGTATAACGTATAACGTATAACGTATAACGTATAACGTATAACGTATAACGAATAACGTATAACGTATAACGTATAACGTATAACGTATAACGTAGAACGTAGAACGTAGAACGTAGAACGTAGAACGTATAACGTATAACGTATAACGTATAACGTATAACGTAATACGTATAACGTATAACGTATACCGTTTAACGTATATCGCATAACGTATAACGTATAACGTATAACGTATAACGTATAACGTATAACGTATAACGTATAACGTATAACGTATAACGTATAACGTATAACCTATAACAAATAACGTATTACGTATAACGTATAACGTATAACGTATAACGTATAACGTATAACGTATAACGTATAACGTATAACGTATAACGTATAACGTATAACGTATAACGTATAACGTATAACGTATAACGTATAACGTATAACGTATACCGTATAAAGTATAACGTATAACGTATAACGTATAACGTATAACGTATAACGTATAACGTATAACGTATAACGTATAACGCATAACGTATAACGTATAACGTATAACGTATAATGTATAACGTATAACGTATAACCTATAACAAATAACGTATAACCTATAACAAATAACGTATTACGTATAACGTATTACGTATAACGTATAACGTATAACGTATAACGTATAACGTATAACGTATAACGCATAACGTATAACGTATAATGTATAACGTATAACGTATAACCTATAACAAATAACGTATTACGTATAACGTATTACGTATAACGTATAACGTATAACGTATAACGTAGAACGTATAACGTATAACGTATAACGTATAACGTATAACGTACAACGTATAACGTATAACGTATACCGTATAAAGTATGACGTATAACGTATAACGTATAACGTATAACGTATAACGTATAACGTATAACGTATAACGTATAACGTATAGCGTATAACGTATAACGTATAACGTATAACGTATAACGTATAGCGTATAACGTATGACGTATAACGTATAACGTATAACGTATAACGTATAACGTATAACGTATAACGTATAACGTATAACGTATAACGTAGAACGTATAACGTATAACGTAGAACGTATAACGTATAACGTACAACGTATAACGTATAACGCATTACGTATAACCTATTACATATAACGTATAACGTATATCGTATAACGTATAACGTATAACGTATAACGTATAACGTACAACGTATAATGTATAACGTATAACGTATAAATTATAACCTATAACGTATAACGTATAAGCTATAACGTAATACGTATAACGTATAACGTATAACCTATAAAGCATAACGTATAACGTATAACGTATAACGTATAACGTATACCGTATAACGTATAACGTGTAACGTATGACGTATAACGTATAGCGTATAACGTATATCGTATAACGTATAACGTTTAACGTATAACGTATAACATATAATGTATAACGCATATCCTGGAACTTATGCTGAATGACGTATAACGTATAACGTATATCGTATAACGTATAACGTATAACGTATAACGTATAACGTATAACGTATAACGTAATACGTATAACGTATAACGTAATACGTATAACGTATAACGTATAACGTATAACGTATAACGGATAACGTATAACGTATAACGTATAACGTATTACGTATAACGTATAACATATAATCTATAACGCATATCCTAGAACTTATGCCGTATAACGTATAATGTATAACGTATAACGTATAACTTTTAACGTATAACGTATAACGTATAACGTATAACGTATAACGTATAACGTATAACGTATAACGTATAACGTATAACGTATATCGTATAACGTATAACGTATAACGTATAACGTATAACGTATAACGTATAACGTATAACGTACAACGTATAATGTATAACGTATAACGTATAACGTATAACCTATAACGTATAACGTATAAGCTATAACGTAATACGTATAACGTATAACGTATAACGTATAAAGCATAACGTATAACGTATAACGTATAACGTATAACGTATAACGTATAACGTGTAACGTATAACGTATACCGCATAAAGTATAACGTATAACGTATAACGTATAACGTATAACGTATAACGTAATACGTATAACGTATAACGTATAACGTATAACGTATAAAGGATAACGTATAACGTATACCGTGTAACGTATAACGTATAACGTATAACGTATTACGTATAACGTATAACATATAATCTATAACGCATATCCTAGAACTTATGCCGTATAACGTATAATGTATAACGTATAACGTATAACTTTTAACGTATAACGTATAACGTGTAACGTATAACGTATAACGTATAACGTATAACGTATAACGTATAACGTATAACGTATAACGTGTAACGTATAACGTATAACGTATAACGTATAACGTATAACGTATAACGTATAACGTATAACGTATAACGTATAACGTATAACGTATAACGTATATCGTATAACGTATAACGTATAACGTTTAACGTATAACGTACAACGTATAATGTATAACGTATAACGTATAACGTATAACCTATAACGTATAACGTATAACCTATAACGTAATACGTATAACGTATAACGTATAACGTATAACGTATAACGCATAACGTATAACGTGTAACGTATAACGTCTAACGTATACCGTATAACGTATAACGTGTAACGTATAACGTCTAACGTATAGCGTATAACGTATATCGTATAACGTATAACGTTTAACGTATAACGTATAACATATAATGTAAAACGCATACCCTAGAACTTATGCTGAATAACGTATAACGTATAACGTATAACGTATAACGTATAACGTATAACGTATAACGTATAACGTGTGACGTATAACGTATAACGTATAACGTATAACGTATAACGTATAACGTAGAACGTAGAACGTAGAACGTATAACGTATAACGTATAACGTATAACGTATAACGTATAACGTAATACGTATAACGTATAACGTATAACGTATAACGTATAACGTATAACGTTTAACGTATAACGTATAACGTATAACGTATAACGTATAACGTATAACGTATAGCGTATAACGTATATCGTATAACGTATAACGTATAACGTATAACGTATAACGTATAACGTATAACGTATAACGTATAACGTATAACGTATAACGTAATACGTATAACGTATAACGTAATACGTATAACGTATAACGTATAACGTATAACGTATAACGGATAACGTATAACGTATAACGTATAACGTATTACGTATAACGTATAACATATAATCTATAACGCATATCCTAGAACTTATGCCGTATAACGTATAATGTATAACGTATAACGTATAACTTTTAACGTATAACGTATAACGTATAACGTATAACGTATAACGTATAACGTATAACGTATAACGTATAACGTATAACGTATATCGTATAACGTATAACGTATAACGTATAACGTATAACGTACAACGTATAATGTATAACGTATAACGTATAACGTATAACCTATAACGTATAACGTATAACGTATAACGTATAACGTATACCGTATATCGTATAACGTGTAACGTATGACGTATAACGTATAGCGTATAACGTATATCGTATAACGTATAACGTTTAACGTATAACGTATAACATATAATGTATAACGCATATCCTAGGACTTATGCTGAATAACGTATAACGTATAACGTATAACGTATAACGTATAACGTATAACGTATAACGTGTAACGTATAACGTATACCGCATAAAGTATAACGTATAACGTATAACGTATAACGTATAACGTATAACGTAATACGTATAACGTATAACGTATAACGTATAACGTATAAAGGATAACGTATAACGTATACCGTGTAACGTATAACGTATAACGTATAACGTATTACGTATAACGTATAACGTATAATCTATAACGCATATCCTAGAACTTATGCCGTATAACGTATAATGTATAACGTATAACGTATAACTTTTAACGTATAACGTATAACGTATAACGTATAACGTATAACGTATAACGTATAACGTATAACGTATAACGTATAACGTGTAACGTATAACGTATAACGTATAACGTATAACGTATAACGTATAACGTATTACGTATAACGTATAACGCATAACGTATAACGTGTAACGTATAACGTCTAACGTATACCGTATAACGTATAACGTGTAACGTATAACGTCTAACGTATAGCGTATAACGTATATCGTATAACGTATAACGTTTAACGTATAACGTATAACATATAATGTAAAACGCATACCCTAGAACTTATGCTGAATAACGTATAACGTATAACGTATAACGTATAACGTATAACGTATAACGTATAACGTATAACGTGTGACGTATAACGTATAACGTATAACGTATAACGTATAACGTATAACGTAGAACGTAGAACGTAGAACGTATAACGTATAACGTATAACGTATAACGTATAACGTAATACGTATAACGTATAACGTATAACGTATAACGTATAACGTATAACGTTTAACGTATAACGTATAACGTATAACGTATAACGTATAACGTATAACGTATAACGTATAACGTACACCGTAGAACGTATAACGTATAACGTATAACGTATAACGTATTACGTATAACCTATAACATATAACGTATAACGTATAACGTATAACGTATAGCTTATAACGTATAACGTATAACGTATAACGTATAACGTATAACGTATAACGTATAACGTATAACGTATAACGTATAACGTATAACGTATAACGTATAACGTATAACGTATAACGTATAACGTATAACCTATAACAAATAACGTATTACGTATAACGTATAACGTATAACGTATAACGTATAACGTATAACGTATAACGTATAACGTATAACGTATAACGTATAACGCATAACGTATAACGTATAACGTATAACGTATAACGTATAACGTATACCGTATAAAGTATAACGTATAACGTATAACGTATAACGTATAACGTATAACGTATAACGTATAACGTATAACGTATTACGTATAGCGTATAACGTATAACGTATAACGTATAACGTATAACGTATAACGTATAACGTATAACGTATAACGTATAACGTATAACGTATAACGTATAACGTATAACGTATAACGTATAACGTATAACGTATAACGTATAACGTATAACGAATAACGTATAACGTATAACGTATAACGTATAACGTGTAACGTGGAACGTATAACGTATATCGTATAACGTATAACGTGTAACGTGTAACGTGTAACGTATATCGTATAACGTATAATGTATAACGTATAAAGTGTAACGCGTAACGTATAACGTATAACGTATAACGTATAACGTATAACGTATAACGTATAACGTATAACGTATAACGTATAACGTATAACGAATAACGTATAACGTATAACGTATAACGTATAACGTATAACGTATAACGTATAACGTATAACGTATAACGTGTAACGTATAACGTATAACGTATAACGTATAACGTGTAACGTATAACGTGTAACGTATAACGTGTAACGTATAACGTGTAACGTATAACGTGTAACGTATAACGTGTAACGTATAACGTATAACGTATAACGTATAACGTATAACGTATAACGTATAACGTATAACGTATAACGTATAACGTATAAAGTATAACGTATAACGTATAACGTATAACGTATAACGTAATACGTATAACGTATAACGTATAACGTATAACGTATAACGTATAACGTATAACGTATAACGTATAACGTATAACGTATAACGTGTAACGTATAACGTATAACGTATAGCGTATAACGTATATCGTATAACGTATAACGTTTAACGTATAACGTATAACATATAATATAATGTATAACGCAAATATCCTAGAACTTATGCTGAATAACGTATAACGTATAACGTATAACGTATAACGTATAACGTATAACGTATAACGTATAACGTACAACGAATAACGTATAACGTATAACGTGTAGCGTATAACGTATATCGTGTAACGTATAACGTGTAACGTATAACGTATAACGTATAACGTATAACGTATAACGTATAACGTATAACGTATAACGTATAACGTATAACGTATAACGTATAACGTATAACGTATAACGTATAAAGTATAACGTATAACGTATAACGTATAACGTATAACGTATAACGTATAACGTGTAGCGTATAACGTATATCGTGTAACGTATAACGTGTAACGTATAACGTATAGCGTATAACGTATAACGAATAACGTATAACGTATAACGTATAACGTATAACGTATAACGTATAACGTATAACGTATAAAGTATAACGTATAACGTATAACGTATAACGTATAACGTATAACGAATAACGTATAACGTATAACGTATAACGTGTAACGTGTAACGTATAACGTATATCGTATAACGTATAACGTGTAACGTGTAACGTGTAACGTATAACGTATAACGTATAATGTATAACGTATAAAGTGTAACGCGTAACGTATAACGTATAACGTATAACGTATAACGTATAACGTATAACGTATAACGTATAACGTATAACGAATAACGTATAACGTATAACGTATAACGTATAACGTATAACGTATAACGTATAACGTATAACGTATAACGTATAACGTATAACGTGTAACGTATAACGTGTAACGTATAACGTGTAACGTATAACGTGTAACGTATAACGTGTAACGTATAACGTGTAACGTATAACGTATAACGTATAACGTATAACGTATAACGTATAACGTATAACGTATAACGTATAACGTATAACGTATAAAGTATAACGTATAACGTATAACGTATAACGTATAACGTAATACGTATAACGTATAACGTATAACGTATAACGTATAACGTATAACGGATAACGTATAACGTATACCGTGTAACGTATAACGTATAACGTATAACGTATAACGTATAACGTATAACATATAATCTATAACGCATATCCTAGAACTTATGCCGTATAACGTATAATGTATAACGTATAACGTATAACTTTTAACGTATAACGTATAACGTATAACGTATAACGTATAACGTATAACGTATAACGTATAACGTGTAACGTATAACGTGTAACGTATAACGTATAACGTATAACGTATAACGTATAACGTATAACGTATAACGTATAACGTATAACGTATAACGTATAACGTATAACGTATAACGTATAACGTATAACGTATAACGTATAACGTATAACGTATAACGTATAACGTATAACGTATAACGTATAACGTATAACGTATAACGTATAACGTATAACGTATAACGTATAACGTATAACGTATAACGTATAACGTATAACGTATAACGTATAACGTATAACGTGTAACGTGTAACGTATAACGTATAACGTAGAACGTATAACGTATAGCGTATAACGTATAACGTATAACGTATAACGTATAACGTATAACGTATAACGTATAACGTATAACGTATAATGTATAACGTATAACGTATAACGTATAACCTATAACAAATAACGTATTACGTATAACGTATAACGTATAACGTATAACGTATAACGTATAACGTATAACGCATAACGTATAACGTATAACGTATAACGTATAACGTATAACGTATAACGTATAACGTATAACGTATAACGTATAACGTATAACGTATAACGTATAACGAATAACGTATAACGTATAACGTATAACGTATAACGTATAACGTAGAACGTAGAACGTAGAACGTAGAACGTAGAACGTATAACGTATAACGTATAACGTATAACGTATAACGTAATACGTATAACGTATAACGTATACCGTTTAACGTATATCGCATAACGTATAACGTATAACGTATAACGTATAACGTATAACGTATAACGTATAACGTATAACGTATAACGTATAACGTATAACGTATAACCTATAACAAATAACGTATTACGTATAACGTATAACGTATAACGTATAACGTATAACGTATAACGTATAACGTATAACGTATAACGTATAACGTATAACGTATAACGTATAACGTAGAACGTAGAACGTATAACGTATAAATTATAACCTATAACGTATAACGTATAAGCTATAACGTAATACGTATAACGTATAACGTATAACCTATAAAGCATAACGTATAACGTATAACGTATAACGTATAACGTATAACGTATAACGTATAACGTATAACGTATAACGTATAACGTATAACGTATAACGTATAACGTATAACGTATAACGTATAACGTACAACGTATAACGTATAACGTATAACATATAATGTATAACTTTTAACGTATAACGTATAACGTAAAACGTATAACGTATAACGTATAACGTATTACGTATAACCTATAACATATAACGTATAACGTATATCGCATAACGTATAACGTATAACGTATAACGTATAACGTATAACGTATAACGTATAACGTATAACGTACAACGTATAACGTATAACGTATACCGTATAAAGTATGACGTATAACGTATAACGTATAACGTATAACGTATAACGTATAACGTATAACGTATAACGTATAACGTATAGCGTATAACGTATAACGTATAACGTATAACGTATAACGTATAGCGTATAACGTATAACGTATAACGTATAACGTATAACGTATAACGTATAACGTATAACGTATAACGTATAACGTATAACGTATAACGTATAACGTATAACGTATAACGTATAACGTATAACGTATAACGTAGAACGTATAACGTATAACGTAGAACGTATAACGTATAACGTACAACGTATAACGTATAACGTATTACGTATAACCTATAACATATAACGTATAACGTATATCGTATAACGTATAACGTATAACGTATAACGTATAACGTACAACGTATAATGTATAACGTATAACGTATAACGTATAACCTATAACGTATAACGTATAAGCTATAACGTAATACGTATAACGTATAACGTATAACCTATAAAGCATAACGTATAACGTATAACGTATAACGTATAACGTATACCGTATAACGTATAACGTGTAACGTATGACGTATAACGTATAGCGTATAACGTATATCGTATAACGTATAACGTTTAACGTATAACGTATAACATATAATGTATAACGCATATCCTGGAACTTATGCTGAATAACGTATAACGTATAACGTATATCGTATAACGTATAACGTATAACGTATAACGTATAACGTATAACGTGTAACGTATAACGTATACCGTATAAAGTATAACGTATAACGTATAACGTATAACGTATAACGTATAACGTATAACGTATAACGTACAACGTATAACGTATAACGTATACCGTTTAACGTATATCGCATAACGTATAACGTATAACGTATAACGTATAACGTATAACGTATAACGTATAACGTATAACGTATAACGTATAACGTATAACCTATAACAAATAACGTATTACGTATAACGTATAACGTATAACGTATAACGTATACCGTATAAAGTATAACGTATAATGTATAACGTATAACGTATAACGTATAACGTATAACGTATAACGTATAACGTATAACGTATAACGTATAACGTATAACGTATACCGTATAAAGTATAACGTATAACGTATAATGTATAACGTATAACGTATAACGTATAACGTATAACGTATAACGTATAACGCATAACGTGTAACGTATAACGTATAACGTATAATGTATAACTTTTAACGTATAACGTATAACGTATAACGTAATACGTATAACGTATAACGTATAACGTATAACGTATAACGTATAACGTATAACGTATAACGTAATACGTATAACGTATAACGTATAACGTATAACGTATAACGTATAACGTATAACGTATAACGTATAACGTATAACGTATAACGTATAACGTATAACGTATAACGTATAACGTAGAACGTAGAACGTATAACGTATAGGGTATAACGTATAACGTATAACGTATAGCGTATAACGTATAACGTATAACGTATAACGTATAACGTATAACGTATAACGTATAACCTATAACAAATAACGTATTACGTATAACGTATAACGTATAACGTATAACGTATAACGTATAACGTATAACGTATAACGTATAACGTATAACGTATAACGTATAACGTATAACGTATAACGTATAACGTATAACGTATACCGTATACCGTATAACGTATAACGTATAACGTATAACGTATAACGTATAACGTATAACGTATAACGTATAACGTATAACGTATAACGTATAAAGTATAACGTATAACGTATAACGTATAAAGTATAACGTATAACGTATAACGTATAAAGTATAACGTATAACGTATAATGTATAACGTATAACGTATAACGTATAACGTATAACGTACAACGTATAACGTATAACGTATACCGTTTAACGTATATCGCATAACGTATAACGTATAACGTATAACGTATAACGTATAACGTATAACGTATAACGTATAACGTATAACGTATACCGTATAACGTATAACGTATAACGTATAACGTATAACGTATAACGTATAACATATAACGTATAACGTATAACGTATAACGTATAACGTATAACGTATAACGTATAACGTATAACGTATAACGTATAACGTATAACGTATAACGCATAACGTATAACGTATAACGTATAACATATAATGTATAACTTTTAACGTATAACGTATAACGTAAAACGTAATACGTACAACGTATAACGTATAACGTATAACGTATAACGTATAACGTATAACGTATAACGTATAACGTATAACGTATATCGTATAACGTATAACGTATAACGTATAACGTATAACGTATAACGTAGAACGTAGAACGTATAACGTATAGCGTATAACGTATAACGTATAACGTATAACGTATAGCGTATAACGTATAACGTATAACGTATAACGTATAACGTATAACGTATAACGTATAACGTATAACGTATAGCGTATAACGTATAACGTATAACGTATAACGTATAACGTATAACGTATAACGTAGAACGTATAACGTATAACGTATAACGTATAACGTATAACGTATAACGTATAACGTATAACGTATTACGTATAACCTATAACATATAACGTATAACGTATATCGTATAACGTATAACGTATAACGTATAACGTATAACGTATAACGTATAGCGTACAACGTATAATGTATAACGTATAACGTATAACGTATAACCTATAACGTATAACGTATAAGCTATAACGTAATACGTATAACGTATAACGTATAACGTATAAAGCATAACGTATAACGTATAACGTATAACGTATAACGTATACCGTATAACGTATAACGTGTAACGTATGACGTATAACGTATAGCGTATAACGTATATCGTATAACGTATAACGTTTAACGTATAACGTATAACATATAATGTATAACGCATATTCTAGAACTTATGCTGAATAACGTATAACGTATAACGTATAACGTATAACGTATAACGTATAACGTATAACGTACAACGTATAACGTATAACGTATAACGTATAACGTATAACGTATAACGTATAACGTATAACGTATAACGTATAACGCATAACGTATAACGTATAGCGTATAACGTATAACCTATAACAAATAACGTATTACGTATAACGTATAACGTATAACGTATAACGTATAACGTATAACGTATAACGTATAACGTATAACGTATAACGTATAACGTATAACGTATAACGTATAACGTATAACGTATAACGTATAACGTATAACGTATAACGTATAACGTATAACGTATAACGTATAACGTATAACGTATAAAGTATAACGTATAACGTATAACGTATAACGTATAACGTATAACGTATAACGTATAACGTATAACGTATAACGTATAACGTATAACGTATACCGTATAAAGTATAACGTATAACGTATAACGTATAACGTATAACGTATAACGTATAACGTATAACGTATAACGTATAACGTATAACGTATAACGTATAACGTATAACGTATAACGTATAACGTATAACGTATAACGTATAACGTATAACGCATAACGTATAACGTATAACGTATAACGTATAATGTATAACTTTTAACGTATAACGTATAACGTATAACGTATAACGTAATACGTATAACGTATAACGTATAACGTATAACGTATAACGTATAACGTATAACGTATAACGTATAACGTATAACGTATAACGTATAACGTATAACGTATAACGTATTACGTATAACCTATAACATATAACGTATAACGTATATCGTATAACGTATAACGTATAACGTATAACGTATAACGTACAACGTATAATGTATAACGTATAACGTATAACGTATAACCTATAAAGCATAACGTATAACGTATAACGTATAACCTATAACGTATACCGTATAACGTATAACGTGTAACGTATGACGTATAACGTATAGCGTATAACGTATATCGTATAACGTATAACGTATAACGTAGAACGTATAACGTATAACGTATAACGTATAACGTATAACGTATTACGTATAACCTATAACATATAACGTATAACGTATATCGTATAACGTATAACGTATAACGTATAACGTATAACGTACAACGTATAACGTATAACCTATAACAAATAACGTATTACGTATAACGTATAACGTATAACGTATAACGTATAACGTATAACGTATAACGTATAACGTATAACGTATAACGTATAACGTATAACGTATAACGTATAACGTATACCGTATACCGTATAACGTATAACGTATAACGTATAACGTATAACGTATAACGTACAACGTATAACGTATAACGTATAAAGTATAACGTATAACGTATAACGTATAACGTATAACGTATAACGTATAACGTATAACATATAATGTATAACGCATATCCTAGAACTTATGCTGATTAACGTATAACGTATAACGTATAACGTATATCGTATAACGTGTAACGTATAACGTATATCGTGTAACGTATAACGTGTAACGTATAACGTGTAACGTGTAACGTATAACGTATAACGTATAACGTATAACGTATAACATATAATGTATAACGCATATCCTAGAACTTATGCTGATTAACGTATAACGTATAACGTATAACGTATATCGTATAACGTGTAACGTATAACGTATATCGTGTAACGTATAACGTGTAACGTATAACGTGTAACGTGTAACGTATAACGTATAACGTATAACGTATAACGTATAACGTATAACGTATAACGTATAACGTATAACGTATAACGTATAACGTATAACGTATAACGTATAACGTATAACGTATAACGTATAACGTATAACGTATAACGTATAACGTATAAAGTATAACGTATAACGTATAACGTATAACGTATAACGTATAACGTATAACGTATAACATATAATGTATAACGCATATCCTAGAACTTATGCTGATTAACGTATAACGTATAACGTATAACGTATATCGTATAACGTGTAACGTATAACGTATATCGTGTAACGTATAACGTATAACGTATATCGTGTAACGTATAACGTGTAACGTATAACGTGTAACGTGTAACGTATAACGTATAACGTATAACGTATAACGTATAACGTATAACGTATAACGTATAACGTATAACGTATAACGTATAACGTATAACGCATAACGTATAACGTATAACGTATAACGTATAATGTATAACTTTTAACGTATAACGTATAACGTATAACGTATAACGTAATACGTATAACGTATAACGTATAACGTATAACGTATAACGTATAACGTATAACGTATAACGTATAACGTATAACGTATAACGTATAACGTATAACGTATAACGTATTACGTATAACCTATAACATATAACGTATAACGTATATCGTATAACGTATAACGTATAACGTATAACGTATAACGTACAACGTATAATGTATAACGTATAACGTATAACGTATAACCTATAAAGCATAACGTATAACGTATAACGTATAACCTATAACGTATACCGTATAACGTATAACGTGTAACGTATGACGTATAACGTATAGCGTATAACGTATATCGTATAACGTATAACGTATAACGTAGAACGTATAACGTATAACGTATAACGTATAACGTATAACGTATTACGTATAACCTATAACATATAACGTATAACGTATATCGTATAACGTATAACGTATAACGTATAACGTATAACGTACAACGTATAACGTATAACCTATAACAAATAACGTATTACGTATAACGTATAACGTATAACGTATAACGTATAACGTATAACGTATAACGTATAACGTATAACGTATAACGTATAACGTATAACGTATAACGTATAACGTATACCGTATACCGTATAACGTATAACGTATAACGTATAACGTATAACGTATAACGTACAACGTATAACGTATAACGTATAAAGTATAACGTATAACGTATAACGTATAACGTATAACGTATAACGTATAACGTATAACATATAATGTATAACGCATATCCTAGAACTTATGCTGATTAACGTATAACGTATAACGTATAACGTATATCGTATAACGTGTAACGTATAACGTATATCGTGTAACGTATAACGTGTAACGTATAACGTGTAACGTGTAACGTATAACGTATAACGTATAACGTATAACGTATAACATATAATGTATAACGCATATCCTAGAACTTATGCTGATTAACGTATAACGTATAACGTATAACGTATATCGTATAACGTGTAACGTATAACGTATATCGTGTAACGTATAACGTGTAACGTATAACGTGTAACGTGTAACGTATAACGTATAACGTATAACGTATAACGTATAACGTATAACGTATAACGTATAACGTATAACGTATAACGTATAACGTATAACGTATAACGTATAACGTATAACGTATAACGTATAACGTATAACGTATAACGTATAACGTATAAAGTATAACGTATAACGTATAACGTATAACGTATAACGTATAACGTATAACGTATAACATATAATGTATAACGCATATCCTAGAACTTATGCTGATTAACGTATAACGTATAACGTATAACGTATATCGTATAACGTGTAACGTATAACGTATATCGTGTAACGTATAACGTGTAACGTATAACGTGTAACGTGTAACGTATAACGTATAACGTATAACGTATAACGTATAACGTATAACGTATAACGTATAACGTATAACGTATAACGTATAACGTATACGTATAACGTATAACATATAATGTATAACGCATATCCTAGAACTTATGCTGAATAACGTATATCGTATAGCGTATAACGTATAACGTATAACGTATAACGTATAACGTATAACGTATAACGTATAACGTATAACGTATAACGTATAACGTATAACGTATAACGTATATCGTATAACGTATAACGTATAACAATTAATATATAACGCATATCCTAGAACTTATGCGGTATAACGTATAGTGTATAACTTATAACGTATAACGTATAGTGTATAACGTATAACGTATAACGTGTAGTGTATAACGTATAACGTATAACGTATAACGTATAACTTTTAACGTATAACGTATAACGTATAACGTAATACGTATAACGTATAACGTATAACGTATAACGTATAACGTATAACGTATAACGTATAACGTATAACGTATAACGTATAACGTGTAACGTATAACGTATAACGTATAGCGTATAACGTATATCGCATAACGTATAACGTATAACGTATAACGTATAACTTTTAACGTACAACGAGTGACGTATAACGCATAACGTATAACGTATAACGTATAACGTATAACGTATAACGTATGACATATAACGTATAACGTATAACGTATAACGTATAACATATAATGTATAACGCATATCCTAGAACTTATGCTGAATAACGTATAACGTATAACGTATAACGTATAACGTATAACGTATAACGTATAACGTATAACGTATAACGTATAACGTATAACGTATAACGTATAACGTATAACGTATAACGTATAACGTATAACGTATAACGTATAACGTATAACGTCTAACGTATAACGTATAACGTATAACGTATAACGTATAACGTATAACGTATAACGTATAACATATAATATATAACGCATATGCTAGAACTTATGCCGCATAACGTATAGTGTGCAACGTATAACGTATAACGTATAACGTATAACGTATAACGTATAACGTATAACGTATAACGTATAACGTATAACGTATAACGTATAACGTATAACGTATAACGTATAACGTATAACGTATAACGTATAACGTATAACGTATAACATATAATGTATAACGCATATCCTAGAACTTATGCTGAATAACGTATAACGTATAACGTATAACGTATAACGTATAACGTATAACGTATAACGTATAACGTATAACGTATAACGTATAACGTATAACGTATAACGTATAACGTATAACGTATAACGTATAACGTATAACGTATAACGTATAACGTATAACGTATAACGTATAACGTATAACGTATAACGTATAACGTATAACGTATAACGTATAACGTATAACGTATAACGTATAGCGTATAACGTAATACGTATAATGTATAACGTATAACGTATAACGTATAACGTATAACGTATAACGTATAACGTATAACGTATAACGTATAACGTATAACGTATAACGTATAACGTATAACGTATAACGTATAACGTATAACGTATAACGTCTAACGTATAACGTATAACGTATAACGTATAACGTATAACGTATAACATATAATATATAACGCATATCCTAGAACTTATGCCGTATAACGTATAGTGTGCAACGTATAACGTATAACGTATAACGTATAACGTATAACGTATAACGTATAACGTATATCGTGTAACGTATAACGTGTAACGTATAACGTATAACGTATAACGTGTAACGTATAACGTATAACGTATAACGTATAACGTATAACGTATAACGTATAACGTATAACGTATAACGTATAACGTATAACGTATAACGTATAACGTATAACGTATAACGTATAACGTATAACGTATAACGTATAACGTATAACGTATAACGTATAACGTATAACGTATAACGTATAACGTACAACGTATAACGTACAACGTATAACGTACAACGTATAACGTATAACGTATAACATATAATGTATAACGCATATCCTAGAACTTATGCTGAATAACGTATAACGTATAGCGTACAACGTATAACGTATAACGTATAACGTATAACGTATAACGTATAACGTATAACGTATAACGTATAACGTATAACGTATAACGTATAACGTATATCGTATAACGTATAACGTATAACAATTAATATATAACGCATATCCTAGAACTTATGCGGTATAACGTATAGTGTATAACGTATAACGTATAGCGTATAGTGTATAACGTATAACGTATAACGTATAGTGTATAACGTATAACGTATAACGTATAACGTATAACTTTTAACGTATAACGTATAACGTATAACGTATAACGTAATACGTATAACGTATAACGTATAACGTATAACGTATAACGTATAACGTATAACGTATAACGTATAACGTATAACGTGTAACGTATAACGTATAACGTATAGCGTATAACGTATATCGCATAACGTATAACGTATAACGTATAACGTATAACGTATAACGTATAACGTATAACGTATAATGTATAACGCATATCCTAGAACTTATGCTGAATAACGTATAACGTATAACGTATAACGTATAACGTATAACGTATAACGTATAACGTATAACGTATAACGTATAACGTATAACGTATAACGTATAACGTATAACGTATAACGTATAACGTATAACATATAATATATAACGCATATGCTAGAACTTATGCCGCATAACGTATAGTGTGCAACGTATAACGTATAACGTATAACGTATAACGTATAACGTATAACGTATAACGTATAACGTATAACGTAATACGTATAACGTATAACGTATAACGTATAACGTATAACGTATAACGTATAACGTGTAACGTATAACGTATAACGTATAACGTATAACGTATAACGTATAGCGTATAACGTATATCGCATAACGTATAACGTATAACGTATCACGTATAAAGGATAACGTCTAACGTATATCGTATATCGTATACCGTATAACGTACAACGAGTGACGTATAACGCATAACGTATAACGTATAACGTATAACGTATAACGTATAACGTATAACGTATAACGTATATCGTATAACGTATAACGTATAACAATTAATATATAACGCATATCCTAGAACTTATGCGGTATAACGTATAGTGTATAACGTATAACGTATAACGTATAGTGTATAACGTATAACGTATAACGTATAGTGTATAACGTATAACGTATAACGTATAACGTATAACTTTTAACGTATAACGTATAACGTATAACGTAATACGTATAACGTATAACGTATAACGTATAACGTATAACGTATAACGTATAACGTATAACGTATAACGTATAACGTATAACGTGTAACGTATAACGTATAACGTATAGCGTATAACGTATATCGCATAACGTATAACGTATAACGTATCACGTATAAAGGATAACGTGTAACGTATATCGTATATCGTATACCGTATAACGTACAACGAGTGACGTATAACGCATAACGTATAACGTATAACGTATAACCTATAACGTATAACGTATGACATATAACGTATAACGTATAACGTATAACGTATAACATATAATGTATAACGCATATCCTAGAACTTATGCTGAATAACGTATAACGTATAACGTATAACGTATAACGTATAACGTATAACGTATAACGTATAACGTATAACGTATAACGTATAACGTATAACGTATAACGTATAACGTATAACGTATAACGTATAACGTATAACGTATAACGTATAACGTATAACGTATAACGTCTAACGTATAACGTATAACGTATAACGTATAACGTATATCGTATAACGTATAACGTATAACATATAATATACAACGCATATGCTAGAACTTATGCCGCATAACGTATAGTGTGCAACGTATAACGTATAACGTATAACGTATAACGTATAACGTATAACGTATAACGTATAACGTATAACGTATAACGTATAACGTATAACGTATAACGTATAACGTATAACGTATAACGTATAACGTATAACGTATAACATATAATGTATAACGCATATCCTAGAACTTATGCTGAATAACGTATAACGTATAACGTATAACGTATAACGTATAACGTATAACGTATAACGTATAACGTATAACGTATAACGTATAACGTATAACGTATAACGTATAACGTATAACGTATAACGTATAACGTATAACGTATAACGTATAACGTAATACGTATAAAGTATAACGTATAACGTATAACGTATAACGTATAACGTATAACGTATAACGTATAACGTATAACGTATAACGTATAACGTATAACGTATAACGTATAACGTCTAACGTATAACGTATAACGTATAACGTATAACGTATAACGTATAACATATAATATATAACGCATATCCTAGAACTTATGCCGTATAACGTATAGTGTGCAACGTATAACGTATAACGTATAACGTATAACGTATAACGTATAACGTATAACGTATATCGTGTAACGTATAACGTGTAACGTATAACGTATAACGTATAACGTATAACGTATAACGTATAACGTATAACGTGTAACGTATAACGTATAACGTATAACGTATAACGTATAACGTATAACGTATAACGTATAACGTATAACGTATAACGTATAACGTATAACGTATAACGTATAACGTATAACGTATAACGTACAACGTATAACGTACAACGTATAACGTACAACGAATAACGTACAACGTATAACGTATAACGTATAACGTATAACGTATAACGTATAACGTATAACGTATAACGTATAACGTACAACGTATAACGTACAACGTATAACGTATAACGTATAACGTATAACGTATAACGTATAACGTATAACGTATAACGTATAACGTATAACGTATAACGTAATACGTATAATGTATAACGTATAACGTATAACGTATATCGTATAACGTATAACGTATAACGTATAACGTATAACGTATAACGTATAACGTATAACGTATAACGTATAACGTATAACGTATAACGTATAACGTATAACGTATAACGTATAACGTCTAACGTATAACGTATAACGTATAACGTATAACGTATATCGTATAACGTATAACGTATAACATATAATATACAACGCATATGCTAGAACTTATGCCGCATAACGTATAGTGTGCAACGTATAACGTATAACGTATAACGTATAACGTATAACGTATAACGTATAACGTATAACGTATAACGTATAACGTATAACGTATAACGTATAACGTATAACGTATAACGTATAACGTATAACGTATAACGTATAACGTATAACATATAATGTATAACGCATATCTAGAACTTATGCTGAATAACGTATAACGTATAACGTATAACGTATAACGTATAACGTATAACGTATAACGTATAACGTATAACGTATAACGTATAACGTATAACGTATAACGTATAACGTATAACGTATAACGTATAACGTATAACGTATAACGTATAACGTATAACGTATAACGTATAACGTATAACGTATAACGTATAACGTAATACGTATAAAGTATAACGTATAACGTATAACGTATAACGTATAACGTATAACGTATAACGTATAACGTATAACGTATAACGTATAACGTATAACGTATAACGTATAACGTCTAACGTATAACGTATAACGTATAACGTATAACGTATAACGTATAACATATAATATATAACGCATATCCTAGAACTTATGCCGTATAACGTATAGTGTGCAACGTATAACGTATAACGTATAACGTATAACGTATAACGTATAACGTATAACGTATAACGTATATCGTGTAACGTATAACGTGTAACGTATAACGTATAACGTATAACGTATAACGTATAACGTATAACGTATAACGTGTAACGTATAACGTATAACGTATAACGTATAACGTATAACGTATAACGTATAACGTATAACGTATAACGTATAACGTATAACGTATAACGTATAACGTATAACGTATAACGTATAACGTATAACGTATAACGTATAACGTATAACGTACAACGTATAACGTACAACGTATAACGTACAACGTATAACGTACAACGTATAACGTATAACGTATAACGTATAACGTATAACGTATAACGTATAACGTATAACGTATAACGTACAACGTATAACGTATAACGTATAACGTATAACGTATAACGTATAACGTATAACGTATAACGTATAACGTATAACGTATAACGTAATACGTATAATGTATAACGTATAACGTATAACGTATATCGTATAACGTATAACGTATAACGTATAACGTATAACGTATAACGTATAACGTATAACGTATAACGTATAACGTATAACGTATAACGTATAACGTATAACGTATAACGTATAACGTATAACGTATAACGTATAACGTATAACGTATAACGTATAACGTATAACGTATAACGTATAACGTATAACGTATAACGTATAACGTATAACGTAATACGTATAACGTATAACGTATAACGTATAACGTATAACGTATAACGTATAACGTATAACGTATAACGTATAACGTATAACGTATAACGTATAACGTATAACGTATAACGTATAACGTATAACGTATAACGTATAACGTATAACGTATAACGTATAACGTATAACGTATAACGTATAACGTATAACGTATAACGTATAACGTATAACGTAGGACGTATAACGTACAACGTATAACGTAGAACGTATAACGTATAACGTATAACGTATAACGTATAACGTATAACGTATAACGTATAACGTATAACGTATAACGTATAACGTATAACGTATAACGTATAACGTATAACGTATAACGTATACCGTGTAACGTATAACGTGTAACGTATAACGTGTAACGTATAACGTGTAACGTATAACGTGTAACGTATAACGTGTAACGTATAACGTATAACGTATAACGTATAACGTATAACGTATAACGTATAACGTATAACGTATAACGTATAACGTATAACGTATAACGTATAACGTATAACGTATAACGTATAACGTATAACGTATAACGTATAACGTATAACGTATAACGTATAACGTATAACGTATAACGTATAACGTAATACGTATAACGTATAACGTATAACGTATAACGTATAACGTATAACGTATAACGTATAACGTATAACGTATAACGTATAACGTATAACGTATAACGTATAACGTATAACGTATAACGTATAACGTATACGTATAACGTATAACATATAATGTATAACGCATATCCTAGAACTTATGCTGAATAACGTATAACGTATAGCGTATAACGTATAACGTATAACGTATAACGTATAACGTATAACGTATAACGTATAACGTATAACGTATAACGTATAACGTATAACGTATAACGTATAACGTATAACGTATATCGTATAACGTATAACGTATAACATATAATATATAACGCATATCCTAGAACTTATGCGGTATAACGTATAGTGTATAACGTATAACGTATAACGTATAGTGTATAACGTATAACGTATAACGTATAGTGTATAACGTATAACGTATAACGTATAACGTATAACTTTTAACGTATAACGTATAACGTATAACGTAATACGTATAACGTATAACGTATAACGTATAACGTATCACGTATAAAGGATAACGTGTAACGTATATCGTATATCGTATACCGTATAACGTACAACGAGTGACGTATAACGTATATCGCATAACGTATAACGTATAACGTATCACGTATAAAGGATAACGTGTAACGTATATCGTATATCGTATACCGTATAACGTACAACGAGTGACGTATAACGCATAACGTATAACGTATAACGTATAACGTATAACGTATAACGTATAACGTATAACGTATAACGTATAACGTATAACGTATACCGTATAACGTACAACGAGTGACGTATAACGCATAACGTATAACGTATAACGTATAACGTATAACGTATAACGTATAACGTATAACGTATAACGTATAACGTATATCGTATAACGTATAACGTATAACGTATAACGTATAACGTATAACGTATAACGTATAACGTATAACGTATAACGTATAACGTATAACGTATAACGTGTAACGTATAACGTATAACGTATAGCGTATAACGTATATCGCATAACGTATAACGTATAACGTATCACGTATAAAGGATAACGTGTAACGTATATCGTATATCGTATAACGTATAACGTATAACGTATAACGTATAACGTATAAAGTATAACGTATAACGTATAACGTATAACGTATAAAGTATAACGTATGACGTATAACGTATAACGTAATACGTATAATGTATAACGTATAACGTATAACGTATAACGTATAACGTATAACGTATAACGTATAACGTATAACGTATAACGTATAACGTATAACGTATAACGTATAACGTATAACGTATAACGTATAACGTATAACGTATAACGTATAACGTATAACGTCTAACGTATAACGTATAACGTATAACGTATAACGTATAACGTATAACATATAATATATAACGCATATCCTAGAACTTATGCCGTATAACGTATAGTGTGCAACGTATAACGTATAACGTATAACGTATAACGTATAACGTATAACGTATAACGTATAACGTATAACGTATATCTTGTAACGTATAACGTGTAACGTATAACGTATAACGTATAACGTATAACCTATAACGTATAACGTATAACGTATAACGTATAACGTATAACGTATAACGTATAACGTATAACGTATAACGTATAACGTATAACGTATAACGTCTAACGTATAACGTATAACGTATAACGTATAACGTATAACGTATAACATATAATATATAACGCATATCCTAGAACTTATGCCGTATAACGTATAGTGTGCAACGTATAACGTATAACGTATAACGTATAACGTATAACGTATAACGTATAACGTATAACGTATATCGTGTAACGTATAACGTATAACGTATAACGTATAACGTATAACGTATAACGTATAACGTATAACGTATAACGTATAACGTACAACGTATAACGTATAACGTATAACGTATAACGTATAACGTATAACGTATAACGTATAACGTATAACGTATAACGTATAACGTATAACGTATAACGTATAACGTGTAACGTATAACGTATAACGTATAACGTATAACGTAGAACGTATAACGTACAACGTATAACGTACAACGTATAACGTATAACGTATAACGTATAACGTATAACGTATAACGTATAACGTATAACGTATTACGTATAACGTATAACGTATAACGTATAACGTATAACGTATAACGTATAACGTATAACATATAATGTATAACGCATATCCTAGAACTTATGCTGAATAACGTATAACGTATAACGTATAACGTATAACGTATAACGTGTAACGTATAACGCATATCGTGTAACGTATAACGTGTAACGTATACCGTATAACGTATAACGTATAACGTATAACGTATAACGTATAACGTATAACGTATAACGTATAACGTATACCGTGTAACGTATAACGTGTAACGTATAACGTGTAACGTATAACGTGTAACGTATAACGTATAACGTATAACGTATAACGTATAACGTATAACGTATACCGTGTAACGTATAACGTGTAACGTATAACGTGTAACGTATAACGTGTAACGTATAACGTATAACGTATAACGTATAACGTATAACGTATAACGTATAACGTATAACGTATAACGTATAACGTATAACGTATAACGTATAACGTATAACGTATAACGTATAACGTATAACGTATAACGTATAACGTATAACGTATAACGTATAACGTATAACGTATAACGTATAACGTATAACGTATAACGTATAACGTATAACGTATAACGTATAACGTATAACGTAATACGTATAATGTATAACGTATAACGTATAACGTATAACGTATAAAGTATAACGTATGACGTATAACGTATAACGTAATACGTATAATGTATAACGTATAACGTATAACGTATAACGTATAACGTATAACGTATAACGTATAACGTATAACGTATAACGTATAACGTATAACGTATAACGTATAACGTATAACGTATAACGTATAACGTATAACGTATAACGTATAACGTATAACGTATAACGTATAACGTATAACGTATAACGTATAACGTATAACGTATAACGTATAACGTATAACGTATAACGTATAACGTATAACGTATAACGTATAACGTGTAACGTATACCGTGTAACGTATAACGTGTAACGTATAACGTGTAACGTATAACGTGTAACGTATAACGTGTAACGTATAACGTATAACGTATAACGTATAACGTATAACGTATAACGTATAACGTATAACGTATAACGTATAACGTATAACGTATAACGTATAACGTATAACGTATAACGTATAACGTATAACGTATAACGTATAACGTATAACGTATAACGTATAACGTATAACGTATAACGTATAACGTATAACGTATAACGTATAACGTATAACGTAATACGTATAATGTATAACGTATAACGTATAACGTATAACGTATAACGTATAACGTATAACGTATAACGTATAACGTATAACGTATAACGTATAACGTATAACGTATAACGTATACGTATAACATATAACATATAATGTATAACGCATATCCTAGAACTTATGCTGAATAACGTATAACGTATAGCGTATAACGTATAACGTATAACGTATAACGTATAACGTATAACGTATAACGTATAACGTATAACGTATAACGTATAACGTATAACGTATAACGTATAACGTATAACGTATATCGTATAACGTATAACGTATAACATATAATATATAACGCATATCCTAGAACTTATGCGGTATAACGTATAGTGTATAACGTATAACGTATAACGTATAGTGTATAACGTATAACGTATAACGTATAGTGTATAACGTATAACGTATAACGTATAACGTATAACTTTTAACGTATAACGTATAACGTATAACGTAATACGTATAACGTATAACGTATAACGTATAACGTATCACGTATAAAGGATAACGTGTAACGTATATCGTATATCGTATACCGTATAACGTACAACGAGTGACGTATAACGTATATCGCATAACGTATAACGTATAACGTATCACGTATAAAGGATAACGTGTAACGTATATCGTATATCGTATACCGTATAACGTACAACGAGTGACGTATAACGCATAACGTATAACGTATAACGTATAACGTATAACGTATAACGTATAACGTATAACGTATAACGTATAACGTATAACGTATAACGTATACCGTATAACGTACAACGAGTGACGTATAACGCATAACGTATAACGTATAACGTATAACGTATAACGTATAACGTATAACGTATAACGTATAACGTATAACGTATATCGTATAACGTATAACGTATAACGTATAACGTATAACGTATAACGTATAACGTATAACGTATAACGTATAACGTATAACGTATAACGTATAACGTGTAACGTATAACGTATAACGTATAGCGTATAACGTATATCGCATAACGTATAACGTATAACGTATCACGTATAAAGGATAACGTGTAACGTATATCGTATATCGTATAACGTATAACGTATAACGTATAACGTATAACGTATAAAGTATAACGTATAACGTATAACGTATAACGTATAAAGTATAACGTATGACGTATAACGTATAACGTAATACGTATAATGTATAACGTATAACGTATAACGTATAACGTATAACGTATAACGTATAACGTATAACGTATAACGTATAACGTATAACGTATAACGTATAACGTATAACGTATAACGTATAACGTATAACGTATAACGTATAACGTATAACGTCTAACGTATAACGTATAACGTATAACGTATAACGTATAACGTATAACATATAATATATAACGCATATCCTAGAACTTATGCCGTATAACGTATAGTGTGCAACGTATAACGTATAACGTATAACGTATAACGTATAACGTATAACGTATAACGTATAACGTATAACGTATATCTTGTAACGTATAACGTGTAACGTATAACGTATAACGTATAACGTATAACCTATAACGTATAACGTATAACGTATAACGTATAACGTATAACGTATAACGTATAACGTATAACGTAGAACGTAGAACGTATAACGTATAACGTATAACGTCTAACGTATAACGTATAACGTATAACGTATAACGTATAACGTATAACATATAATATATAACGCATATCCTAGAACTTATGCCGTATAACGTATAGTGTGCAACGTATAACGTATAACGTATAACGTATAACGTATAACGTATAACGTATAACGTATATCGTGTAACGTATAACGTATAACGTATAGCGTATAACGTATATCGCATAACGTATAACGTATAACGTATAACGTATAACGTATAACGTATAACGTATAACGTATAACGTATAACGTATAACGTATAACGTATAACGTATAACGTATAACGTATAACGTATAACGTATAAAGTATAACGTATAACGTATAACGTATGACGTAATACGTATAATGTATAACGTATAACATATAATATATAACGCATATCCTAGAACTTATGCCGTATAACGTATAGTGTGCAACGTATAACGTATAACGTATAACGTATAACGTATAACGTATAACGTATAACGTATAACATATAATATATAACGCATATCCTAGAACTTATGCCGTATAACGTATAGTGTGCAACGTATAACGTATAACGTATAACGTATAACGTATAACGTATAACGTATAACGTATATCGTGTAACGTATAACGTATAACGTATAGCGTATAACGTATATCGCATAACGTATAACGTATAACGTATAACGTATAACGTATAACGTATAACGTATAACGTCTAACGTATAACGTATAACGTATAACGTATAACGTATAACGTATAACATATAATATATAACGCATATCCTAGAACTTATGCCGTATAACGTATAGTGTGCAACGTATAACGTATAACGTATAACGTATAACGTATAACGTATAACGTATAACGTATAACGTATAACGTATATCTTGTAACGTATAACGTGTAACGTATAACGTATAACGTATAACGTATAACCTATAACGTATAACGTATAACGTATAACGTATAACGTATAACGTATAACGTATAACGTATAACGTAGAACGTAGAACGTATAACGTATAACGTATAACGTCTAACGTATAACGTATAACGTATAACGTATAACGTATAACGTATAACATATAATATATAACGCATATCCTAGAACTTATGCCGTATAACGTATAGTGTGCAACGTATAACGTATAACGTATAACGTATAACGTATAACGTATAACGTATAACGTATATCGTGTAACGTAGAACGTGTAACGTATAACGTGTAACGTATAACGTATAACGTATAACGTATAACGTATAACGTATAACGTATAACGTATAACGTATAACGTATAACGTATAACGTATAACGTATAACGTATAACGTATAACGTATAACGTATAACGTATAACGTATAAAGTATAACGTATAACGTATAACGTATGACGTAATACGTATAATGTATAACGTATAACATATAATATATAACGCATATCCTAGAACTTATGCCGTATAACGTATAGTGTGCAACGTATAACGTATAACGTATAACGTATAACGTATAACGTATAACGTATAACGTATAACGTATAACGTATAACGTATATCGTGTAACGTATAACGTGTAACGTATAACGTATAACGTATAACGTATAACGTATAACGTATAACGTATAACGTATAACGTATAACGTATAACGTATAACGTATAACGTATAACGTATAACGTATAACGTATAACGTATAACGTATAACGTATAACGTATAACGTATAACGTATAACGTATAACGTATAACCTCTAACGTATAACGTATAACGTATAACGTATAACGTATAACGTATAACATATAATATATAACGCATATCCTAGAACTTATGCCGTATAACGTATAGTGTGCAACGTATAACGTATAACGTATAACGTATAACGTATAACGTATAACGTATAACGTATATCGTGTAACGTAGAACGTGTAACGTATAACGTGTAACGTATAACGTATAACGTATAACGTATAACGTATAACGTATAACGTATAACGTATAACGTATAACGTATAACGTATAACGTATAACGTATAACGTATAACGTATAACGTATAACGTATAACGTATAACGTATAACGTATAACGTATAACGTATAACGTATAACGTATAACGTATAACGTATAACGTATAACGTGTAACGTATAACGTATATCGTGTAACGTATAACGTGTAACGTATAACGCATAACGTATAACGTATAAAGTATAACGTATAACGTATAACGTATAACGTATAACGTATAACGTATAACGTATAAAGTATAACGTATAACGTATAACGTATAACGTATAACGTATAAAGTATAACGTATAACGTATAACGTATAACGTAATACGTATAATGTATAACGTATAACGTATAACGTATAACGTACAACGTATAACGTAGAACGTATAACGTATAACGTATAACGTATAACGTATAACGTATAAAGTATAACGTATAACGTATAACGTATAACGTATAACGTATAACGTATAACGTATAACGTATAACGTTTAACGTATAACGTATAACGTATAACGTACAACGTATAATGTATAACGTATAACGTATAACGTATAACCTATAACGTATAACGTATAACCTATAACGTAATACGTATAACGTAAAACGTATAACGTATAACGTATAACGCATAACGTATAACGTGTAACGTATAACGTCTAACGTACACCGTATAACGTATAACGTGTAACGTATAACGTCTAACGTGTAGCGTATAACGTATATCGTATAACGTATAACGTTTAACGTATAACGTATAACATATAATGTAAAACGCATATCCTAGAACTTATGCTGAATAACGTATAACGTATGACGTATAACGTATAACGTATAACGTATAACGTATAACGTATAACGTATAACGTATAACGTGTAACGTATAACGTATAACGTATAACGTATAACGTATAACGTATAACGTAGAACGTAGAACGTAGAACGTATAACGTATAACGTATAACGTATAACGTATAACGTAATACGTATAACGTATAACGTATAACGTATAACGTATAACGTATAACGTTTAACGTATAACGTATAACGTATAACGTATAACGTATAACGTATAACGTATAACGTATAACGTATAACGTATAACGTAGACCGTAGAACGTATAACGTATAACGTATAACGTATAACGTATTACGTATAACCTATAACATATAACGTATAACGTATAACGTATAACGTACAGCTTATAACGTATAACGTATAACGTATAACGTATAACGTATAACGTATAACGTATAACGTATAACGTATAACGTATAACGTATAACGTATAACGTATAACGTATAATGTATAATCTATAACAAATAACGTATTACGTATAACGTATAACGTATAACGTATAACGTATAACGTATAACGTATAACGTATAACGTATAACGTATAACGTATAACGTATAACGTATAACGTATAACGCATAACGTATAACGTATAACGTATAACGTATAACGTATAACGTATACCGTATAAAGTATAACGTATAACGTATAACGTATAACGTATAACGTATAACGTATAACGTATAACGTATAACGTATAGCGTATAACGTATAACGTATAACGTATAACGTATAACGTATAATGTATAATCTATAACAAATAACGTATTACGTATAACGTATAACGTATAACGTATAACGTATAACGTATAACGTATAACGTATAACGTATAACGTATAACGTATAACGTATAACGTATAACGTATAACGTATAACGTATAACGTATAACGTATAACGTATAACGTATAACGAATAACGTATAACGTATAACGTATAACGTGTAACGTGGAACGTATAACGTATATCGTATAACGTATAACGTGTAACGTGTAACGTGTAACGTATAACGTATAACGTATAACGTATAACGTATAAAGTGTAACGCGTAACGTATAACGCATAACGTATAACGTATAACGTATAACGTATAACGTATAACGTATAACGTATAACGTATAACGTATAACGTATAACGTATAACGTATAACGAATAACGTATAACGTATAACGTATAACGTATAACTTATAACGTATAACGTATAACGTATAACGTATAACGTATAACGTGTAACGTATAACGTGTAACGTATAACGTGTAACGTATAACGTGTAACGTATAACGTGTAACGTATAACGTATAACGTATAACGTATAACGTATAACGTATAACGTATAACGTATAACGTATAACGTATAACGTATAAAGTATAACGTATAACGTATAACGTATAACGTATAACGTAATACGTATAACGTATAACGTATAACGTATAACGTATAACGTATAACGTATAACGTATAACGTATAACGTATAACGTATAACGTATAACGTATAACGTATAACGTATAACGTATAACGTATAACGTATAACGTATAACGTATAACGTATAACGAATAACGTATAACGTATAACGTATAACGTATAACGTATAACGTATAACGTATAACGTATAACGTATAACGTATAACGTGTAACGTATAACGTGTAACGTATAACGTGTAACGTATAACGTGTAACGTATAACGTGTAACGTATAACGTATAACGTATAACGTATAACGTATAACGTGTAACGTATAACGTGTAACGTATAACGTGTAACGTATAACGTGTAACGTATAACGTGTAACGTATAACGTGTAACGTATAACGTGTAACGTATAACGTATAACGTATAACGTATAACGTATAACGTATAACGTATAACGTATAACGTATAACGTATAACGTATAACGTATAACGTATAACGTATAACGTATAACGTATAACGAATAACGTATAACGTATAACGTATAACGTATAACGTATAACGTACAACGTATAACGTACAACGTATAACGTACAACGTATAACGTCTAACGTATAACGTATAACGTATAACGTATAACGTATAACGTATAACATATAATATATAACGCATATCCTAGAACTTATGCCGTATAACGTATAGTGTGCAACGTATAACGTATAACGTATAACGTGTAACGTATAACGTGTAACGTATAACGTGTAACGTATAACGTATAACGTATAACGTATAACGTATAACGTATAACGTATAACGTATAACGTATAACGTCTAACGTATAACGTATAACGTATAACGTATAACGTATAACGTATAACATATAATATATAACGCATATCCTAGAACTTATGCCGTATAACGTATAGTGTGCAACGTATAACGTATAACGTATAACGTATAACGTATAACGTATAACGTATAACGTATATCGTGTAACGTAGAACGTGTAACGTATAACGTGTAACGTATAACGTATAACGTATAACGTATAACGTATAACGTATAACGTATAACGTATAACATATAATATATAACGCATATCCTAGAACTTATGCCGTATAACGTATAGTGTGCAACGTATAACGTATAAAGTATAACGTATAACGTATAACGTATAACGTATAACGTATAACGTATAACGTATAACGTATAACGTATAACGTATAACGTATAACGTATAACGTATAACGTATAACGTATAACGTATAACGTATAACGTATAACGTATAACGTATAACGTACAACGTATAACGTACAACGTATAACGTACAACGTATAACGTACAACGTATAACGTACAACGTATAACGTATAACGTATAACGTATAACGTATAACGTATAACGTATAACGTATAACGTATAACGTATAACGTATAACGTATAACGTATAACGTATAACGTATAACGTATAACGTACAACGTATAACGTACAACGTATAACGTACAACGTATAACGTACAACGTATAACGTACAACGTATAACGTAGAACGTATAACGTATAACGTATAACGTATAAAGTATAACGTATAACGTATAACGTATAACGTATAACGTATAACGTATAACGTATAACGTATAACATATAATGTATAACGCATATCCTAGAACTTATGCTGAATAACGTATAACGTATAACGTATAACGTATAACGTATAACGTGTAACGTATAACGTATATCGTGTAACGTATAACGTGTAACGTATAACGTATAACGTGTAACGTATAACGTATAACGTATAACGTATAACGTATAACGTATAACGTATAACGTATAACGTATAACGTATAACGTATAACGTATAACGTATAACGTATAACGTATAACGTATAACGTATAACGTATAACGTATAACGTATAACGTATAACGTATAACGTATAACGTATAACGTATAACGTATAACGTATAACGAATAACGTATAACGTATAACGTATAACGTATAACGTATAACGTATAACGTATAACGTATAACGTATAACGTATAACGTGTAACGTATAACGTGTAACGTATAACGTGTAACGTATAACGTGTAACGTATAACGTGTAACGTATAACGTATAACGTATAACGTATAACGTATAACGTGTAACGTATAACGTGTAACGTATAACGTGTAACGTATAACGTGTAACGTATAACGTGTAACGTATAACGTGTAACGTATAACGTATAACGTATAACGTATAACGTATAACGTATAACGTATAACGTATAACGTATAACGTATAACGTATAACATATAATATATAACGCATATCCTAGAACTTATGCCGTATAACGTATAGTGTGCAACGTATAACGTATAACGTATAACGTATAACGTATAACGTATAACGTATAACGTATAACGTATATCGTGTAACGTATAACGTGTAACGTATAACGTATAAAGTATAACGTATAACGTATAACGTATAACGTATAACGTATAACGTATAACGTATAACGTATAACGTATAACGTATAACGTATAACGTATAACGTATAACGTATAACGTATAACGTATAACGTATAACGTATAACGTATAACGTATAACGTACAACGTATAACGTACAACGTATAACGTACAACGTATAACGTACAACGTATAACGTACAACGTATAACGTATAACGTATAACGTATAACGTATAACGTATAACGTATAACGTATAACGTATAACGTATAACGTATAACGTATAACGTATAACGTATAACGTACAACGTATAACGTACAACGTATAACGTACAACGTATAACGTACAACGTATAACGTACAACGTATAACGTAGAACGTATAACGTATAACGTATAACGTATAAAGTATAACGTATAACGTATAACGTATAACGTATAACGTATAACGTATAACGTATAACGTATAACATATAATGTATAACGCATATCCTAGAACTTATGCTGAATAACGTATAACGTATAACGTATAACGTATAACGTATAACGTGTAACGTATAACGTATATCGTGTAACGTATAACGTGTAACGTATAACGTATAACGTGTAACGTATAACGTATAACGTATAACGTATAACGTATAACGTATAACGTATAACGTATAACGTATAACGTATAACGTATAACGTATAACGTATAACGTATAACGTATACGTATAACGTATAACATATAATGTATAACGCATATCCTAGAACTTATGCTGAATAACGTATAACGTATAGCGTATAACGTATAACGTATAACGTATAACGTATAACGTATAACGTATAACGTATAACGTATAACGTATAACGTATAACGTATAACGTATAACGTATAACGTATAACGTATATCGTATAACGTATAACGTATAACAATTAATATATAACGCATATCCTAGAACTTATGCGGTATAACGTATAGTGTATAACGTATAACGTATAACGTATAGTGTATAACGTATAACGTATAACGTATAGTGTATAACGTATAACGTATAACGTATAACGTATAACTTTTAACGTATAACGTATAACGTATAACGTAATACGTATAACGTATAACGTTTAACGTATAACGTATAACGTATAACGTATAACGTATAACGTATAACGTATAACGTATAACGTGTAACGTATAACGTATAACGTATAGCGTATAACGTATATCGCATAACGTATAACGTATAACGTATCACGTATAAAGGATAACGTGTAACGTATATCGTATATCGTATACCGTATAACGTACAACGAGTGACGTATAACGCATAACGTATAACGTATAACGTATAACGTATAACGTATAACGTATGATATATAACGTATAACGTATAACGTATAACGTATAACATATAATGTATAACGCATATCCTAGAACTTATGCTGAATAACGTATAACGTATAACGTATAACGTATAACGTATAACGTATAACGTATAACGTATAACGTATAACGTATAACGTATAACGTATAACGTATAACGTATAACGTATAACGTATAACGTATAACGTATAACGTATAACGTATAACGTATAACGTATAACGTATAACGTATAACGTATAACGTATAACGTATAACGTATAACGTATAACGTATAACGTATAACGTATAACGTATAACGTATAACGTATAACGTATAACGTATATCGTGTAACGTATAACGTATAACGTAATACGTATAATGTATAACGTATAACGTATAACGTATAACGTATAACGTATAACGTATAACGTATAACGTATAACGTATAACGTATAACGTATAACGTATAACGTATAACGTATAACGTATAACGTATAACGTATAACATATAATGTATAACGCATATCCTAGAACTTATGCTGAATAACGTATAACGTATAGCGTATAACGTATAACGTATAGGGTATAACGTATAACGTATAACGTATAACGTATAACGTATAACGTATAACGTATAACGTATAACGTATAACGTATAACGTATAACGTATAACGTATAACGTATAACGTATAACGGATAACGTATAACGTATAACGTATAACGTATAACGTATAACGTATAACGTATAACGTATAACGTATAACGTATAACGTATAACGTATAACGTATAACGTATAACGTATAACGTATAACGTATAACGTAGACCGTAGAACGTATAACGTATAACGTATAACGTATAACGTATTACGTATAACCTATAACATATAACGTATAACGTATAACGTATAACGTATAGCTTATAACGTATAACGTATAACGTATAACGTATAACGTATAACTTTTAACGTATAACGTATAACGTATAACGTATAACGTATAACGTGTAACGTGTAACGTATAACGTATAACGTATAACGTATAACGTATAAAGTGTAACGCGTAACGTATAACGCATAACGTATAACGTATAACGTATAACGTATAACGTATAACGTATAACGTATAACGTATAACGTATAACGTATAACGTATAACGTATAACGTATAACGTATAACGAATAACGTATAACGTATAACGTATAACGTATAACGTATAACGTATAACGTATAACGTATAACGTATAACGTATAACGTGTAACGTATAACGTGTAACGTATAACGTGTAACGTATAACGTGTAACGTATAACGTGTAACGTATAACGTATAACGTATAACGTATAACGTATAACGTATAACGTATAACGTATAACGTATAACGTATAACGTATAAAGTATAACGTATAACGTATAACGTATAACGTATAACGTAATACGTATAACGTATAACGTATAACGTATAACGTATAACGTATAACGTATAACGTATAACGTATAACGTATAACGTATAACGTATAACGTATAACGTATAACGTATGACGTATAACGTATAACGTATAACGTATAACGTATAACGAATAACGTATAACGTATAACGTATAACGTATAACGTATAACGTATAACGTATAACGTATAACGTATAACGTATAACGTGTAACGTATAACGTGTAACGTATAACGTGTAACGTATAACGTGTAACGTATAACGTGTAACGTATAACGTATAACGTATAACGTATAACGTATAAAGTGTAACGTATAACGTGTAACGTATAACGTGTAACGTATAACGTGTAACGTATAACGTGTAACGTATAACGTATAACGTATAACGTATAACGTATAACGTATAACGTATAACGTATAACGTATAACGTATAACGTATAACGTATAACGTATAACGTATATTGTATAACGTATAACGTATAACGTATAACGTATAACGTATAAAGTATAACGTATAACGTATAACGTATAACGTATAACGTAATACGTATAACGTATAACGTATAACGTATAACGTATAACGTATAACGTATAACGTATAACGTATAACGTATAACGTATAACGTATAACGCATAACGTATAACGTATAACGTATAACGTATAACGTATAACGTATAACGTATAACGTATAACGTATAACGTATAACGAATAACGTATAACGTATAACGTATAACGTATAACGTATAACGTATAACGTATAACGTATAACGTATAACGTATAACGTGTAACGTATAACGTGTAACGTATAACGTGTAACGTATAACGTGTAACGTATAACGTGTAACGTATAACGTGTAACGTATAACGTATAACGTATAACGTATAACGTATAACGTATAACGTATAACGTATAACGTATAACGTATAACGTGTAACGTATAACGTATAACGTATAACGTATAACGTATAACGTATAACGTATAACGTATGACGTATTACGTGTGACGTACAACGTATAACGTACAACGTATAACGTATAACGTATAACTTATAACGTATAACGTATAACGTATAACGTATAACGTATAACATATAACGTATAACGTATAACGTATAACGTATAACGTATAACGTATAACGTATAACCCATAACGTAAATCGTATAACGTATAACATATAACGTATAACGTATATCGTATAACATATAACGTAGAACGTATGACGTATAACGTATAACGTATAACGTATAACGTATAACGTATAACGTATAACGTATAACGTATAACGTATAACGTATAACGTATAACGTATAACGTATAACGTATAACGTATAACGTATAACGTATAACGTATAACGTATAACGTATAACGTATAACGTATAACGTATAACGTATAACGTATTACATATTACGTATGCCGTATAACGTATAACGTATAACGTATAACGTATAACGTATAACGTATAACTTATAACGTATAACGTATTACATATTACGTATACCGTATAATGTATATCGTATAACGTAAGACCTATGACGTATAACGTATAACGTATAACATATAACGTATAACGTATAACGTATAACGTATAACGTATATCGTATAACGTATAACGTATAACGTATAACGTATAACGTACAACGTATAATGTATAACGTATAACGTATAACGTATAACCTATAACGTATAACGTATAACCTATAACGTAATACGTATAACGTATAACGTATAACGTATAACGTATAACGCATAACGTATAACGTGTAACGTATAACGTCTAACGTATACCGTATAACGTATAACGTGTAACGTATAACTTCTAACGTATAACGTATAACGTATAACGTATAACGTATAACGTATAACGTATAACGTATAACGTATAACGTATAACGTATAACGTATAACGTATAACGTATAACGTATAACGTATAACGTATAACGTATAACGTATAACGTATAACGTATAACGTATAACGTATAACGTATAACGTATAACGTATAACGTATAACGTATAACGTATAACGTATAACGTATAACGTATAACGTATAACGTATAACGTATAACGTATAACGTATAACGTATAACGTATAACGTATAACGTATAACGTATAACGTATGACGTATAACGTATGACGTATAACGTATGACGTATGACGTATAACGTATAACGTATAACGTATAACGTATAACGTATAACGTATAACGTAGAACGTATAACGTATAACGTATAACGTATAACGTATAACGTATAACGTATAAAGTTCAGCGTATAACGTATAACGTATAACGTGTAACGTATAACGTGTAACGTATAACGTGTAACGTATAACGTGTAACGTATAACGTGTAACGTATAACGTATAACGTATAACGTATAACGTATAACGTATAACGTATAACGTATAACGTATAACGTATAACGTATAACGTATAACGTATAACGTATATTGTATAACGTATAACGTATAACGTATAACGTGTAACGTATAACGTATAACGTATAACGTATAACGTATAACGTGTAACGTATAACGTGTAACGTATAACGTGTAACGTATAACGTGTAACGTATAACGTGTAACGTATAACGTATAACGTATAACGTATAACGTATAACGTATAACGTATAACGTATAACGTATAACGTATAACGTATAACGTATAACGTATAACGTATAATGTATAACGTATAACGTATAACGTATAACCTATAACGTATAACGTATAACGTATAACATATAACGTATAACGTATAACGTATAACGTATAAAGTTCAGCGTATAACGTATAACGTATAACGTATAACGTATAACGTATAACGTATAACGTATAACGTATAACGTATAACGTATAACGTATAACGTATAACGTATAACGTATAACGTATAACGTATGACGTATAACGTATGACGTATAACGTATGACGTATGACGTATAACGTATAACGTATAACGTATAACGTATAACGTATAACGTATAACGTAGAACGTATAACGTATAACGTATAACGTATAACGTATAACGTATAACGTATAACGTATAACGTATAACGTATAACGTATAACGTATAACGTATAACGTATAACGTATAACGTATAACGTATAACGTATAACGTATAACGTATAACGTATAACGTATAACGTATAACGTATAACGTATAACGTATAACGTATAACGTATAACGTATAACGTATAACGTATAACGTATAACGTATGACGTATAACGTGTAACGTATAACGTGTAACGTATAACGTATAACGTATAACGTATAACGTATAACGTATAACGTATAACGTATAACGTATAACGTATAACGTATAACGTATAACGTATAACGTATAACGTATAACGTATAACGTATAACGTATAACGTATAACGTATAACGTGTAACGTATAACGTGTAACGTATAACGTGTAACGTATAACGTGTAACGTATAACGTGTAACGTATAACGTGTAACGTATAACGTATAACGTATAACGTATAACGTATAACGTATAACGTATAACGTGTAACGTATAACGTGTAACGTATAACGTGTAACGTATAACGTGTAACGTATAACGTATAACGTATAACGTATAACGTATAACGTATAACGTATAACGTATAACGTATGACGTATTACGTGTGACGTACAACGTATAACGTACAACGTATAACGTATAACGTATAACTTATAACGTATAACGTATAACGTATAACGTATAACGTATAACATATAACGTATAACGTATAACGTATAACGTATAACGTATAACGTATAACGTATAACCCATAACGTAAATCGTATAACGTATAACATATAACGTATAACGTATAACGTATAACGTATAACGTATAACGTATAACGTATAACGTATAACGTATAACGTATAATGTATAACCTATAACAAATAACGTATTACGTATAACGTATAACGTATAACGTATAACGTATAACGTATAACGTATAACGTATAACGTATAACGTATAACGTATAACGTATAACGCATAACGTATAACGTATAACGTATAACGTATAACGTATAACGTATACCGTATAAAGTATAACGTATAACGTATAACGTATAACGTATAACGTATAACGTATAACGTATAACGTATAACGTATAAAGTTCAGCGTATAACGTATAACGTATAACGTATAACGTATAACGTATAACGTATAACGTATAACGTATAACGTATAACGTATAACGTATAACGTATAACGTATAACTTATAACGTATAACGTATAACGTATAACGTATAACGTATAACATATAACGTATAACGTATAACGTATAACGTATAACGTATAACGTATAACGTATAACGTATAACCCATAACGTATATCGTATAACGTATAACATATAACGTATAACGTATATCGTACAACATATAACGTAGAACGTATAACGTATAACGTATAACGTATAACGTATATCGAATAACGTATAACGTATAACCTATAACGTATAACGTATAACGTATAACATATAACGTATAACGTATAACGTATAACGTATAAAGTTCAGCGTATAACGTATAACGTATAACGTATAACGTATAACGTATAACGTATAACGTATAACGTATAACGTATAACGTATAACGTATAACGTATAACGTATAACGTATAACGTATAACGTATGACGTATAACGTATGACGTATAACGTATGACGTATGACGTATAACGTATAACGTATAACGTATAACGTATAACGTATAACGTATAACGTAGAACGTATAACGTATAACGTATAACGTATAACGTATAACGTATAACGTATAACGTATAACGTATAACGTATAACGTATAACGTATAACGTATAACGTATAACGTATAACGTATTACATATTACGTATGCCGTATAACGTATAACGTATAACGTATAACGTATAACGTATAACGTATAACTTATAACGTATAACGTATTACATATTACGTATACCGTATAATGTATATCGTATAACGTAAGACCTATGACGTATAACGTATAACGTATAACATATAACGTATAACGTATAACGTATAACGTATAACGTATATCGTATAACGTATAACGTATAACGTATAACGTATAACGTACAACGTATAATGTATAACGTATAACGTATAACGTATAACCTATAACGTATAACGTATAACGCATAACGTATAACGCATAACGTATAACGTATAACGTATAACGTATAACGCAGAACGTAGAACGTATAACGTATAGCGTATAACGTATAACGTATAACGTATAACGTATAACGTATAACGTATAACGTATAACGTATAACGTATAACGTATAACGTATAACCTATAACAAATAACGTATTACGTATAACGTATAACGTATAACGTATAACGTATAACGTATAACGTATAACGTATAACGTATAACGTATAACGTATAACGTATAACGTATAACGTATAACGTATAACGTATAACGTATAACGTATAACGTATAACGTATAACGTATAACGTATAACGTATACCGTATAATGTATAACGTATAACGTACAACGTATAACGTATAACGTATAACGTATAACGTATAACGTATAACGTATAACGTATAACGTATAACGTATAACGTGTAACGTATAACGTATACCGTATAAAGTATAACGTATAACGTATAACGTATAACGTATAACGTATAACGTATAACGTATAACGTATAACGTACAACGTATAACGTATAACGTATACCGTTTAACGTATATCGCATAACGTATAACGTATAACGTATAACGTATAACGTATAACGTATAACGTATAACGTATAACGTATAACGTATAACGTATAACGTATAACGTATAACCTATAACAAATAACGTATAACGTATAACGTATAACGTATAACGTATAACGTATAACGTATAACGTATAACGTATAACGTATAACGTATAACGTATAACGTAGAACGTATAACGTATAACGTAGAACGTATAACGTATAACGTATAACGTATAACGTATAACGTATAACGTATAACGTATTACGTATAACCTATAACATATAACGTATAACGTATATCGTATTACGTATAACGTATAACGTATAACGTATAACGTACAACGTATAATGTATAACGTATAACGTATAACGTATAACCTATAACGTATAACGTATAAGCTATAACGTAATACGTATAACGTATAACGTATAACGTACAAAGCATAACGTATAACGTATAACGTATAACGTATAACGTATACCGTATATCGTATAACGTGTAACGTATGACGTATAACGTATAGCGTATAACGTATATCGTATAACGTATAACGTTTAACGTATAACGTATAACATATAATGTATAACGCATATCCTAGGACTTATGCTGAATAACGTATAACGTATAACGTATAACGTATAACGTATAACGTATAACGTATAACGTATAACGTATAACGTGTAACGTATAACGTATACCGTTTAAAGTATAACGTATAACGTATAACGTATAACGTATAACGTATAACGTAATACGTATAACGTATAACGTATAACGTATAACGTATAACGGATAACGTATAACGTATACCGTGTAACGTATAACGTATAACGTATAACGTATTACGTATAACGTATAACATATAATCTATAACGCATATCCTAGAACTTATGCCGTATAACGTATAATGTATAACGTATAACGTATAACTTTTAACGTATAACGTATAACGTATAACGTATAACGTATAACGTATAACGTATAACGTATAACGTAATACGTATAACGTATGACGTATAACGTATAACGTATAACGGATAACGTATAACGTATACCGTGTAACGTATAACGTATAACGTATAACGTATTACGTATAACGTATAACATATAATCTATAACGCATATCCTAGAACTTATGCCGTATAACGTATAATGTATAACGTATAACGAATAACTTTTAACGTATAACGTATAACGTATAACGTATAACGTATAACGTATAACGTATAACGTATAACGTATAACGTATAACGTATAACGTGTAACGTATAACGTATAACGTATTACGTATAACGTATAACGTATAACGTATAACGTATAACGTATAACGTATAACGTATAACGTATAACGTATAACGTATAACGTATATCGTATAACGTATAACGTATAACGTATAACGTATAACGTACAACGTATAATGTATAACGTAAAACGTATAACGTATAACCTATAACGTATAACGTATAACCTATAACGTAATACGTATAACGTAAAACGTATAACGTATAACGTATAACGCATAACGTATAACGTGTAACGTATAACGTCTAACGTACACCGTATAACGTATAACGTGTAACGTATAACGTATAACGTATAACGTATTACGTATAACCTATAACATATAACGTATAACGTATAACGTATAACGTATAGCTTATAACGTATAACGTATAACGTATAACGTATAACGTATAACGTATAACGTATAACGTATAACGTATAACGTATAACGTATAACGTATAATGTATAACCTATAACAAATAACGTATTACGTATAACGTATAACGTATAACGTATAACGTATAACGTATAACGTATAACGTATAACGTATAACGTATAACGTATAACGTATAACGCATAACGTATAACGTATAACGTATAACGTATAACGTATAACGTATACCGTATAAAGTATAACGTATAACGTATAACGTATAACGTATAACGTATAACGTATAACGTATAACGTATAACGTATAGCGTATAACGTATAACGTATAACGTATAACGTATAACGTATAACGTATAACGTATAACGTATAACGTATAACGTATAACGTATAACGTATAACGTATAACGAATAACGTATAACGTATAACGTATAACGTGTAACGTGGAACGTATAACGTATATCGTATAACGTATAACGTGTAACGTGTAACGTGTAACGTATAACGTATAACGTATAATGTATAACGTATAAAGTGTAACGCGTAACGTATAACGTATAACGTATAACGTATAACGTATAACGTATAACGTATAACGTATAACGTATAACGTATAACGTATAACGTATAACGTATAACGTATAACGTATAACGTATAACGTATAACGTATAACGTATAACGTATAACGTATAACGTATAACGTATAACGTATAACGTATAACGTATAACGTATAAAGTTCAGCGTATAACGTATAACGTATAACGTATAACGTATAACGTATAACGTATAACGTATAACGTATAACGTATAACGTATAACGTATAACGTATAACGTATAACGTATATCGTATAACGTATAACGTATAACGTATAACGTATGACGTATAACGTATGACGTATAACGTATGACGTATGACGTATAACGTATAACGTATAACGTATAACGTATAACGTATAACGTATAACGTATAACGTATAACGTATAACGTATAACGTATAACGTATGACGTATAACGTATGACGTATAACGTATGACGTATGACGTATAACGTATAACGTATAACGTATAACGTATAACGTATAACGTATAACGTATAACGTATAACGTATAACGTATAACGTATAACGTATAACGTATAACGTATAACGTATAACGTATAACGTATAACGTATAACGTATAACGTATAACGTATAACGTATAACGTGTAACGTATAACGTGTAACGTATAACGTGTAACGTATAACGTGTAACGTATAACGTGTAACGTATAACGTGTAACGTATAACGTGTAACGTATAACGTATAACGTATAACGTATAACGTATAACGTATAACGTATAACGTATAACGTATAACGTATAACGTATAACGTATAAAGTATAACGTATAACGTATAACGTATAACGTATAACGTAATACGTATAACGTATAACGTATAACGTATAACGTATAACGTATAACGTATAACGTATAACGTATAACGTATAACGTATAACGTATAACGTATAACGTATAATGTATATCGTATAACGTAAGACCTATGACGTATAACGTATAACGTATAACATATAACGTATAACGTATAACGTATAACGTATAACGTATATCGTATAACGTATAACGTATAACGTATAACGTATAACGTATAACGTATAACGTATAACGTGTAACGTATAACGTGTAACGTATAACGTGTAACGTATAACGTGTAACGTATAACGTGTAACGTATAACGTATATCGTACAACATATAACGTAGAACGTATAACGTATAACGTATAACGTATAACGTATATCGTATAACGTATAACGTATAACCTATAACGTATAACGTATAACGTATAACATATAACGTATAACGTATAACGTATAACGTATAAAGTTCAGCGTATAACGTATAACGTATAACGTATAACGTATAACGTATAACGTATAACGTATAACTTATAACGTATAACGTATAACGTATAACGTATAACGTATAACATATAACGTATAACGTATAACGTATAACGTATAACGTATAACGTATAACGTATAACGTATAACCCATAACGTATATCGTATAACGTATAACATATAACGTATAACGTATATCGTACAACATATAACGTAGAACGTATAACGTATAACGTATAACGTATAACGTATATCGAATAACGTATAACGTATAACCTATAACGTATAACGTATAACGTATAACATATAACGTATAACGTATAACGTATAACGTATAAAGTTCAGCGTATAACGTATAACGTATAACGTATAACGTATAACGTATAACGTATAACGTATAACGTATAACGTATAACGTATAACGTATAACGTATAACGTATAACGTATAACGTATGACGTATAACGTATGACGTATAACGTATGACGTATGACGTATAACGTATAACGTATAACGTATAACGTATAACGTATAACGTATAACGTAGAACGTATAACGTATAACGTATAACGTATAACGTATAACGTATAACGTATAACGTATAACGTATAACGTATAACGTATAACGTATAACGTATAACGTATAACGTATAACGTATTACATATTACGTATGCCGTATAACGTATAACGTATAACGTATAACGTATAACGTATAACGTATAACTTATAACGTATAACGTATTACATATTACGTATACAGTATAATGTATATCGTATAACGTAAGACCTATGACGTATAACGTATAACGTATAACATATAACGTATAACGTATAACGTATAACGTATAACGTATATCGTATAACGTATAACGTATAACGTATAACGTATAACGTACAACGTATAATGTATAACGTATAACGTATAACGTATAACCTATAACGTATAACGTATAACGCATAACGTATAACGCATAACGTATAACGTATAACGTATAACGTATAACGCAGAACGTAGAACGTATAACGTATAGCGTATAACGTATAACGTATAACGTATAACGTATAACGTATAACGTATAACGTATAACGTATAACGTATAACGTATAACGTATAACCTATAACAAATAACGTATTGCGTATAACGTATAACGTATAACGTATAACGTATAACGTATAACGTATAACGTATAACGTATAACGTATAACGTATAACGTATAACGTATAACGTATAACGTATAACGTATAACGTATAACGTATAACGTATAACGTATAACGTATAACGTATAACGTATAACGTATACCGTATAATGTATAACGTATAACGTACAACGTATAACGTATAACGTATAACGTATAACGTATAACGTATAACGTATAACGTATAACGTATAACGTATAACGTGTAACGTATAACGTAAACCGTATAAAGTATAACGTATAACGTATAACGTATAACGTATAACGTATAACGTATAACGTATAACGTATAACGTACAACGTATAACGTATAACGTATACCGTTTAACGTATATCGCATAACGTATAACGTATAACGTATAACGTATAACGTATAACGTATAACGTATAACGTATAACGTATAACGTATAACGTATAACGTATAACGTATAACGTATAACCTATAACAAATAACGTATAACGTATAACGTATAACGTATAACGTATAACGTATAACGTATAACGTATAACGTATAACGTATAACGTATAACGTATAACGTAGAACGTATAACGTATAACGTAGAACGTATAACGTATAACCTATAACAAATAACGTATAACGTATAACGTATAACGTATAACGTATAACGTATAACGTATAACGTATAACGTATAACGTATAACGTATAACGTATAACGTAGAACGTATAACGTATAACGTAGAACGTATAACGTATAACGTATAACCTATAACAAATAACGTATAACGTATAACGTATAACGTATAACGTATAACGTATAACGTATAACGTATAACGTATAACGTATAACGTATAACGTATAACGTATAACGTATAACGTATAACGTATAACGTATAACGTATAACCTATAACAAATAACGTATAACGTATAACGTATAACGTATAACGTATAACGTATAACGTATAACGTATAACGTATAACGTATAACGTATAACGTATAACGTATAACGTAGAACGTATAACGTATAACGTATAACGTATATCGTATAACGTATAACGTATAACCTATAACGTATAACGTATAACGTATAACATATAACGTATAACGTATAACGTATAACGTATAAAGTTCAGCGTATAACGTATAACGTATAACGTATAACGTATAACGTATAACGTATAACGTATAACGTATAACGTATAACGTATAACGTATAACGTATAACGTATAACTTATAACGTATAACGTATAACGTATAACGTATAACGTATAACATATAACGTATAACGTATAACGTATAACGTAAAACGTATAACGTATAACGTATAACGTATAACCCATAACGTATATCGTATAACGTATAACATATAACGTATAACGTATATCGTACAACATATAACGTAGAACGTATAACGTATAACGTATAACGTATAACGTATAACGTATAACGTATAACGTATAACGTATAACGTAGAACGTATAACGTATAACGTAGAACGTATAACGTATAACGTATAACCTATAACAAATAACGTATAACGTATAACGTATAACGTATAACGTATAACGTATAACGTATAACGTATAACGTATAACGTATAACGTATAACGTATAACGTATAACGTATAACGTATAACGTATAACGTATAACGTATAACCTATAACAAATAACGTATAACGTATAACATATAACGTATAACGTATAACGTATAACGTATAAAGTTCAGCGTATAACGTATAACGTATAACGTATAACGTATAACGTATAACGTATAACGTATAACGTATAACGTATAACGTATAACGTATAACGTATAACGTATAACGTATAACGTATGACGTATAACGTATGACGTATAACGTATGACGTATGACGTATAACGTATAACGTATAACGTATAACGTATAACGTATAACGTATAACGTATAACGTAGAACGTATAACGTATAACGTATAACGTATAACGTATAACGTATAACGTATAACGTATAACGTATAACGTATAACGTATAACGTATAACGTATAACGTATAACGTATAACGTACTACATATTACGTATGCCGTATAACGTATAACGTATAACGTATAACGTATAACGTATAACGTATAACTTATAACGTATAACGTATTACATATTACGTATACAGTATAATGTATATCGTATAACGTAAGACCTATGACGTATAACGTATAACGTATAACATATAACGTATAACGTATAACGTATAACGTATAACGTATATCGTATAACGTATAACGTATAACGTATAACGTATAACGTACAACGTATAATGTATAACGTATAACGTATAACGTATAACCTATAACGTATAACGTATAACGCATAACGTATAACGCATAACGTATAACGTATAACGTATAACGTATAACGCAGAACGTAGAACGTATAACGTATAGCGTATAACGTATAACGTATAACGTATAACGTATAACGTATAACGTATAACGTATAACGTATAACGTATAACGTATAACGTATAACCTATAACAAATAACGTATTACGTATAACGTATAACGTATAACGTATAACGTATAACGTATAACGTATAACGTATAACGTATAACGTATAACGTATAACGTATAACGTATAACGTATAACGTATAACGTATAACGTATAACGTATAACGTATAACGTATAACGTATAACGTATAACGTATAACGTATAACGTATAACGTATAACGTATAACGTATACCGTATAATGTATAACGTATAACGTACAACGTATAACGTATAACGTATAACGTATAACGTATAACGTATAACGTATAGCGTATAACGTATAACGTATAACGTGTAACGTATAACGTATACCGTATAAAGTATAACGTATAACGTATAACGTATAACGTATAACGTATAACGTATAACGTATAACGTATAACGTACAACGTATAACGTATAACGTATACCGTTTAACGTATATCGCATAACGTATAACGTATAACGTATAACGTATAACGTATAACGTATAACGTATAACGTATAACGTATAACGTATAACGTATAACGTATAACGTATAACCTATAACAAATAACGTATAACGTATAACGTATAACGTATAACGTATAACGTATAACGTATAACGTATAACGTATAACGTATAACGTATAACGTATAACGTAGAACGTATAACGTATAACGTAGAACGTATAACGTATAACCTATAACAAATAACGTATAACGTATAACGTATAACGTATAACGTATAACGTATAACGTATAACGTATAACGTATAACGTATAACGTATAACGTATAACGTAGAACGTATAACGTATAACGTAGAACGTATAACGTATAACGTATAACCTATAACAAATAACGTATAACGTATAACGTATAACGTATAACGTATAACGTATAACGTATAACGTATAACGTATAACGTATAACGTATAACGTATAACGTATAACGTATAACGTATAACGTATAACGTATAACGTATAACCTATAACAAATAACGTATAACGTATAACGTATAACGTATAACGTATAACGTATAACGTATAACGTATAACGTATAACGTATAACGTATAACGTAGAACGTATAACGTATAACGTAGAACGTATAACGTATAACGTATAACGTATAACGTATAACGTATAACGTATAACGTATTACGTATAACCTATAACATATAACGTATAACGTATATCGTATTACGTATAACGTATAACGTATAACGTATAACGTACAACGTATAATGTATAACGTATAACGTATAACGTATAACCTATAACGTATAACGTATAAGCTATAACGTAATACGTATAACGTATAACGTATAACGTATAAAGCATAACGTATAACGTATAACGTATAACGTATAACGTATACCGTATATCGTATAACGTGTAACGTATGACGTATAACGTATAGCGTATAACGTATATCGTATAACGTATAACGTTTAACGTATAACGTATAACATATAATGTATAACGCATATCCTAGGACTTATGCTGAATAACGTATAACGTATAACGTATAACGTATAACGTATAACGTATAACGTATAACGTATAACGTATAACGTGTAACGTATAACGTATACCGTTTAAAGTATAACGTATAACGTATAACGTATAACGTATAACGTATAACGTAATACGTATAACGTATAACGTATAACGTATAACGTATAACGGATAACGTATAACGTATACCGTGTAACGTATAACGTATAACGTATAACGTATTACGTATAACGTATAACATATAATCTATAACGCATATCCTAGAACTTATGCCGTATAACGTATAATGTATAACGTATAACGTATAACTTTTAACGTATAACGTATAACGTATAACGTATAACGTATAACGTATAACGTATAACGTATAACGTAATACGTATAACGTATGACGTATAACGTATAACGTATAACGGATAACGTATAACGTATACCGTGTAACGTATAACGTATAACGTATAACGTATTACGTATAACGTATAACATATAATCTATAACGCATATCCTAGAACTTATGCCGTATAACGTATAATGTATAACGTATAACGAATAACTTTTAACGTATAACGTATAACGTATAACGTATAACGTATAACGTATAACGTATAACGTATAACGTATAACGTATAACGTATAACGTGTAACGTATAACGTATAACGTATTACGTATAACGTATAACGTATAACGTATAACGTATAACGTATAACGTATAACGTATAACGTATAACGTATAACGTATAACGTATATCGTATAACGTATAACGTATAACGTATAACGTATAACGTACAACGTATAATGTATAACGTAAAACGTATAACGTATAACCTATAACGTATAACGTATAACCTATAACGTAATACGTATAACGTAAAACGTATAACGTATAACGTATAACGCATAACGTATAACGTGTAACGTATAACGTCTAACGTTCACCGTATAACGTATAACGTGTAACGTATAACGTATAACGTATAACGTATTACGTATAACCTATAACATATAACGTATTACGTATAACGTATAACGTATAGCTTATAACGTATAACGTATAACGTATAACGTATAACGTATAACGTATAACGTATAACGTATAACGTATAACGTATAACGTATAACGTATAATGTATATCCTATAACAAATAACGTATTACGTATAACGTATAACGTATAACGTATAACGTATAACGTATAACGTATAACGTATAACGTATAACGTATAACGTATAACGTATAACGCATAACGTATAACGTATAACGTATAACGTATAACGTATAACGTATACCGTATAAAGTATAACGTATAACGTATAACGTATAACGTATAACGTATAACGTATAACGTATAACGTATAACGTATAGCGTATAACGTATAACGTATAACGTATAACGTATAACGTATAACGTATAACGTATAACGTATAACGTATAACGTATAACGTATAACGTATAACGTATAACGAATAACGTATAACGTATAACGTATAACGTGTAACGTGGAACGTATAACGTATATCGTATAACGTATAACGTGTAACGTGTAACGTGTAACGTATAACGTATAACGTATAATGTATAACGTATAAAGTGTAACGCGTAACGTATAACGTATAACGTATAACGTATAACGTATAACGTATAACGTATAACGTATAACGTATAACGTATAACGTATAACGTATAACGTATAACGTATAACGTATAACGTATAACGTATAACGTATAACGTATAACGTATAACGTATAACGTATAACGTATAACGTATAACGTATAACGTATAAAGTTCAGCGTATAACGTATAACGTATAACGTATAACGTATAACGTATAACGTATAACGTATAACGTATAACGTATAACGTATAACGTATAACGTATAACGTATAACGTATAACGTATAACGTATAACGTATAACGTATGACGTATAACGTATGACGTATAACGTATGACGTATGACGTATAACGTATAACGTATAACGTATAACGTATAACGTATAACGTATAACGTATAACGTATAACGTATAACGTATAACGTATAACGTATAACGTATAACGTATGACGTATAACGTATGACGTATAACGTATGACGTATGACGTATAACGTATAACGTATAACGTATAACGTATAACGTATAACGTATAACGTATAACGTATAACGTATAACGTATAACGTGTAACGTATAACGTATAACGTATAACGTATAACGTATAACGTATAACGTATAACGTATAACGTGTAACGTATAACGTGTAACGTATAACGTGTAACGTATAACGTGTAACGTATAACGTGTAACGTATAACGTGTAACGTATAACGTGTAACGTATAACGTGTAACGTATAACGTATAACGTATAACGTATAACGTATAACGTATAACGTATAACGTATAACGTATAACGTATAACGTATAACGTATAAAGTATAACGTATAACGTATAACGTATAACGTATAACGTAATACGTATAACGTATAACGTATAACGTATAACGTATAACGTATAACGTATAACGTATAACGTATAACGTATAACGTATAACGTATAACGTATAAAGTATATCGTATAACGTAAGACCTATGACGTATAACGTATAACGTATAACATATAACGTATAACGTATAACGTATAACGTATAACGTATATCGTATAACGTATAACGTATAACGTATAACGTATAACGTATAACGTATAACGTATAACGTGTAACGTATAACGTGTAACGTATAACGTGTAACGTATAACGTGTAACGTATAACGTGTAACGTATAACGTATATCGTACAACATATAACGTAGAACGTATAACGTATAACGTATAACGTATAACGTATATCGTATAACGTATAACGTATAACCTATAACGTATAACGTATAACGTATAACATATAACGTATAACGTATAACGTATAACGTATAAAGTTCAGCGTATAACGTATAACGTATAACGTATAACGTATAACGTATAACGTATAACGTATAACGTATAACGTATAACGTATAACGTATAACGTATAACTTATAACGTATAACGTATAACGTATAACGTATAACGTATAACATATAACGTATAACGTATAACGTATAACGTATAACGTATAACGTATAACGTATAACGTATAACCCATAACGTATATCGTATAACGTATAACATATAACGTATAACGTATATCGTACAACATATAACGTAGAACGTATAACGTATAACGTATAACGTATAACGTATATCGAATAACGTATAACGTATAACCTATAACGTATAACGTATAACGTATAACATATAACGTATAACGTATAACGTATAACGTATAAAGTTCAGCGTATAACGTATAACGTATAACGTATAACGTATAACGTATAACGTATAACGTATAACGTATAACGTATAACGTATAACGTATAACGTATAACGTATAACGTATAACGTATGACGTATAACGTATGACGTATAACGTATGACGTATGACGTATAACGTATAACGTATAACGTATAACGTATAACGTATAACGTATAACGTAGAACGTATAACGTATAACGTATAACGTATAACGTATAACGTATAACGTATAACGTATAACGTATAACGTATAACGTATAACGTATAACGTATAACGTATAACGTATAACGTATAACGTATTACATATTACGTATGCCGTATAACGTATAACGTATAACGTATAACGTATAACGTATAACGTATAACGTATAACTTATAACGTATAACGTATTACATATTACGTATACCGTATAATGTATATCGTATAACGTAAGACCTATGACGTATAACGTATAACGTATAACATATAACGTATAACGTATAACGTATAACGTATAACGTATATCGTATAACGTATAACGTATAACGTATAACGTATAACGTACAACGTATAATGTATAACGTATAACGTATAACGTATAACCTATAACGTATAACGTATAACGCATAACGTATAACGCATAACGTATAACGTATAACGTATAACGTATAACGCAGAACGTAGAACGTATAACGTATAGCGTATAACGTATAACGTATAACGTATAACGTATAACGTATAACGTATAACGTATAACGTATAACGTATAACGTATAACGTATAACCTATAACAAATAACGTATTACGTATAACGTATAACGTATAACGTATAACGTATAACGTATAACGTATAACGTATAACGTATAACGTATAACGTATAACGTATAACGTATAACGTATAACGTATAACGTATAACGTATAACGTATAACGTATAACGTATAACGTATAACGTATAACGTATACCGTATAATGTATATCGTATAACGTAAGACCTATGACGTATAACGTATAACGTATAACATATAACGTATAACGTATAACGTATAACGTATAACGTATATCGTATAACGTATAACGTATAACGTATAACGTATAACGTACAACGTATAATGTATAACGTATAACGTATAACGTATAACCTATAACGTATAACGTATAACGCATAACGTATAACGCATAACGTATAACGTATAACGTATAACGTATAACGCAGAACGTAGAACGTATAACGTATAGCGTATAACGTATAACGTATAACGTATAACGTATAACGTATAACGTATAACGTATAACGTATAACGTATAACGTATAACGTATAACCTATAACAAATAACGTATTACGTATAACGTATAACGTATAACGTATAACGTATAACGTATAACGTATAACGTATAACGTATAACGTATAACGTATAACGTATAACGTATAACGTATAACGTATAACGTATAACGTATAACGTATAACGTATAACGTATAACGTATAACGTATAACGTATAACGTATACCGTATAATGTATAACGTATAACGTACAACGTATAACGTATAACGTATAACGTATAACGTATAACGTATAACGTATAACGTATAACGTATAACGTATAACGTGTAACGTATAACGTAAACCGTATAAAGTATAACGTATAACGTATAACGTATAACGTATAACGTATAACGTATAACGTATAACGTATAACGTACAACGTATAACGTATAACGTATACCGTTTAACGTATATCGCATAACGTATAACGTATAACGTATAACGTATAACGTATAACGTATAACGTATAACGTATAACGTATAACGTATAACGTATAACGTATAACGTATAACGTATAACCTATAACAAATAACGTATAACGTATAACGTATAACGTATAACGTATAACGTATAACGTATAACGTATAACGTATAACGTATAACGTATAACGTATAACGTAGAACGTATAACGTATAACGTAGAACGTATAACGTATAACCTATAACAAATAACGTATAACGTATAACGTATAACGTATAACGTATAACGTATAACGTATAACGTATAACGTATAACGTATAACGTATAACGTATAACGTAGAACGTATAACGTATAACGTAGAACGTATAACGTATAACGTATAACCTATAACAAATAACGTATAACGTATAACGTATAACGTATAACGTATAACGTATAACGTATAACGTATAACGTATAACGTATAACGTATAACGTATAACGTATAACGTATAACGTATAACGTATAACGTATAACGTATAACCTATAACAAATAACGTATAACGTATAACGTATAACGTATAACGTATAACGTATAACGTATAACGTATAACGTATAACGTATAACGTATAACGTATAACGTATAACGTAGAACGTATAACGTATAACGTATAACGTATATCGTATAACGTATAACGTATAACCTATAACGTATAACGTATAACGTATAACATATAACGTATAACGTATAACGTATAACGTATAAAGTTCAGCGTATAACGTATAACGTATAACGTATAACGTATAACGTATAACGTATAACGTATAACGTATAACGTATAACGTATAACGTATAACGTATAACGTATAACTTATAACGTATAACGTATAACGTATAACGTATAACGTATAACATATAACGTATAACGTATAACGTATAACGTAAAACGTATAACGTATAACGTATAACGTATAACCCATAACGTATATCGTATAACGTATAACATATAACGTATAACGTATATCGTACAACATATAACGTAGAACGTATAACGTATAACGTATAACGTATAACGTATATCGAATAACGTATAACGTATAACCTATAACGTATAACGTATAACGTATAACATATAACGTATAACGTATAACGTATAACGTATAAAGTTCAGCGTATAACGTATAACGTATAACGTATAACGTATAACGTATAACGTATAACGTATAACGTATAACGTATAACGTATAACGTATAACGTATAACGTATAACGTATAACGTATGACGTATAACGTATGACGTATAACGTATGACGTATGACGTATAACGTATAACGTATAACGTATAACGTATAACGTATAACGTATAACGTATAACGTAGAACGTATAACGTATAACGTATAACGTATAACGTATAACGTATAACGTATAACGTATAACGTATAACGTATAACGTATAACGTATAACGTATAACGTACTACATATTACGTATGCCGTATAACGTATAACGTATAACGTATAACGTATAACGTATAACGTATAACTTATAACGTATAACGTATTACATATTACGTATACAGTATAATGTATATCGTATAACGTAAGACCTATGACGTATAACGTATAACGTATAACATATAACGTATAACGTATAACGTATAACGTATAACGTATATCGTATAACGTATAACGTATAACGTATAACGTATAACGTACAACGTATAATGTATAACGTATAACGTATAACGTATAACCTATAACGTATAACGTATAACGCATAACGTATAACGCATAACGTATAACGTATAACGTATAACGTATAACGCAGAACGTAGAACGTATAACGTATAGCGTATAACGTATAACGTATAACGTATAACGTATAACGTATAACGTATAACGTATAACGTATAACGTATAACGTATAACGTATAACCTATAACAAATAACGTATTACGTATAACGTATAACGTATAACGTATAACGTATAACGTATAACGTATAACGTATAACGTATAACGTATAACGTATAACGTATAACGTATAACGTATAACGTATAACGTATAACGTATAACGTATAACGTATAACGTATAACGTATAACGTATAACGTATAACGTATAACGTATAACGTATACCGTATAATGTATAACGTATAACGTACAACGTATAACGTATAACGTATAACGTATAACGTATAACGTATAACGTATAGCGTATAACGTATAACGTATAACGTGTAACGTATAACGTATACCGTATAAAGTATAACGTATAACGTATAACGTATAACGTATAACGTATAACGTATAACGTATAACGTATAACGTATAACGTACAACGTATAACGTATAACGTATACCGTTTAACGTATATCGCATAACGTATAACGTATAACGTATAACGTATAACGTATAACGTATAACGTATAACGTATAACGTATAACGTATAACGTATAACGTATAACGTATAACCTATAACAAATAACGTATAACGTATAACGTATAACGTATAACGTATAACGTATAACGTATAACGTATAACGTATAACGTATAACGTATAACGTATAACGTAGAACGTATAACGTATAACGTAGAACGTATAACGTATAACCTATAACAAATAACGTATAACGTATAACGTATAACGTATAACGTATAACGTATAACGTATAACGTATAACGTATAACGTATAACGTATAACGTATAACGTAGAACGTATAACGTATAACGTAGAACGTATAACGTATAACGTATAACCTATAACAAATAACGTATAACGTATAACGTATAACGTATAACGTATAACGTATAACGTATAACGTATAACGTATAACGTATAACGTATAACGTATAACGTATAACGTATAACGTATAACGTATAACGTATAACGTATAACCTATAACAAATAACGTATAACGTATAACGTATAACGTATAACGTATAACGTATAACGTATAACGTATAACGTATAACGTATAACGTATAACGTAGAACGTATAACGTATAACGTAGAACGTATAACGTATAACGTATAACGTATAACGTATAACGTATAACGTATAACGTATTACGTATAACCTATAACATATAACGTATAACGTATATCGTATTACGTATAACGTATAACGTATAACGTATAACGTACAACGTATAATGTATAACGTATAACGTATAACGTATAACCTATAACGTATAACGTATAAGCTATAACGTAATACGTATAACGTATAACGTATAACGTATAAAGCATAACGTATAACGTATAACGTATAACGTATAACGTATACCGTATATCGTATAACGTGTAACGTATGACGTATAACGTATAGCGTATAACGTATATCGTATAACGTATAACGTTTAACGTATAACGTATAACATATAATGTATAACGCATATCCTAGGACTTATGCTGAATAACGTATAACGTATAACGTATAACGTATAACGTATAACGTATAACGTATAACGTATAACGTATAACGTGTAACGTATAACGTATACCGTTTAAAGTATAACGTATAACGTATAACGTATAACGTATAACGTATAACGTAATACGTATAACGTATAACGTATAACGTATAACGTATAACGGATAACGTATAACGTATACCGTGTAACGTATAACGTATAACGTATAACGTATTACGTATAACGTATAACATATAATCTATAACGCATATCCTAGAACTTATGCCGTATAACGTATAATGTATAACGTATAACGTATAACTTTTAACGTATAACGTATAACGTATAACGTATAACGTATAACGTATAACGTATAACGTATAACGTAATACGTATAACGTATGACGTATAACGTATAACGTATAACGGATAACGTATAACGTATACCGTGTAACGTATAACGTATAACGTATAACGTATTACGTATAACGTATAACATATAATCTATAACGCATATCCTAGAACTTATGCCGTATAACGTATAATGTATAACGTATAACGAATAACTTTTAACGTATAACGTATAACGTATAACGTATAACGTATAACGTATAACGTATAACGTATAACGTATAACGTATAACGTATAACGTGTAACGTATAACGTATAACGTATTACGTATAACGTATAACGTATAACGTATAACGTATAACGTATAACGTATAACGTATAACGTATAACGTATAACGTATAACGTATATCGTATAACGTATAACGTATAACGTATAACGTATAACGTACAACGTATAATGTATAACGTAAAACGTATAACGTATAACCTATAACGTATAACGTATAACCTATAACGTAATACGTATAACGTAAAACGTATAACGTATAACGTATAACGCATAACGTATAACGTGTAACGTATAACGTCTAACGTTCACCGTATAACGTATAACGTGTAACGTATAACGTATAACGTATAACGTATTACGTATAACCTATAACATATAACGTATAACGTATAACGTATAACGTATAGCTTATAACGTATAACGTATAACGTATAACGTATAACGTATAACGTATAACGTATAACGTATAACGTATAACGTATAACGTATAACGTATAATGTATAACCTATAACAAATAACGTATTACGTATAACGTATAACGTATAACGTATAACGTATAACGTATAACGTATAACGTATAACGTATAACGTATAACGTATAACGTATAACGCATAACGTATAACGTATAACGTATAACGTATAACGTATAACGTATACCGTATAAAGTATAACGTATAACGTATAACGTATAACGTATAACGTATAACGTATAACGTATAACGTATAACGTATAGCGTATAACGTATAACGTATAACGTATAACGTATAACGTATAACGTATAACGTATAACGTATAACGTATAACGTATAACGTATAACGTATAACGTATAACGAATAACGTATAACGTATAACGTATAACGTGTAACGTGGAACGTATAACGTATATCGTATAACGTATAACGTGTAACGTGTAACGTGTAACGTATAACGTATAACGTATAATGTATAACGTATAAAGTGTAACGCGTAACGTATAACGTATAACGTATAACGTATAACGTATAACGTATAACGTATAACGTATAACGTATAACGTATAACGTATAACGTATAACGTATAACGTATAACGTATAACGTATAACGTATAACGTATAACGTATAACGTATAACGTATAACGTATAACGTATAACGTATAACGTATAACGTATAAAGTTCAGCGTATAACGTATAACGTATAACGTATAACGTATAACGTATAACGTATAACGTATAACGTATAACGTATAACGTATAACGTATAACGTATAACGTATAACGTATAACGTATAACGTATAACGTATAACGTATGACGTATAACGTATGACGTATAACGTATGACGTATGACGTATAACGTATAACGTATAACGTATAACGTATAACGTATAACGTATAACGTATAACGTATAACGTATAACGTATAACGTATAACGTATAACGTATAACGTATGACGTATAACGTATGACGTATAACGTATGACGTATGACGTATAACGTATAACGTATAACGTATAACGTATAACGTATAACGTATAACGTATAACGTATAACGTATAACGTATAACGTGTAACGTATAACGTATAACGTATAACGTATAACGTATAACGTGTAACGTATAACGTGTAACGTATAACGTATATCGTACAACATATAACGTAGAACGTATAACGTATAACGTATAACGTATAACGTATATCGTATAACGTATAACGTATAACCTATAACGTATAACGTATAACGTATAACATATAACGTATAACGTATAACGTATAACGTATAAAGTTCAGCGTATAACGTATAACGTATAACGTATAACGTATAACGTATAACGTATAACGTATAACGTATAACGTTTAACGTATAACGTATAACTTATAACGTATAACGTATAACGTATAACGTATAACGTATAACATATAACGTATAACGTATAACGTATAACGTATAACGTATAACGTATAACGTATAACGTATAACCCATAACGTATATCGTATAACGTATAACATATAACGTATAACGTATATCGTACAACATATAACGTAGAACGTATAACGTATAACGTATAACGTATAACGTATATCGAATAACGTATAACGTATATCCTATAACGTATAACGTATAACGTATAACATATAACGTATAACGTATAACGTATAACGTATAAAGTTCAGCGTATAACGTATAACGTATAACGTATAACGTATAACGTATAACGTATAACGTATAACGTATAACGTATAACGTATAACGTATAACGTATAACGTATAACGTATAACGTATGACGTATAACGTATGACGTATAACGTATGACGTATGACGTATAACGTATAACGTATAACGTATAACGTATAACGTATAACGTATAACGTAGAACGTATAACGTATAACGTATAACGTATAACGTATAACGTATAACGTATAACGTATAACGTATAACGTATAACGTATAACGTATAACGTATAACGTATAACGTATAACGTATAACGTATAACGTATTACATATTACGTATGCCGTATAACGTATAACGTATAACGTATAACGTATAACGTATAACGTATAACGTATAACTTATAACGTATAACGTATTACATATTACTGTATACCGTATAATGTATATCGTATAACGTAAGACCTATGACGTATAACGTATAACGTATAACATATAACGTATAACGTATAACGTATAACGTATAACGTATATCGTATAACGTATAACGTATAACGTATAACGTATAACGTACAACGTATAATGTATAACGTATAACGTATAACGTATAACCTATAACGTATAACGTATAACGCATAACGTATAACGCATAACGTATAACGTATAACGTATAACGTATAACGCAGAACGTAGAACGTATAACGTATAGCGTATAACGTATAACGTATAACGTATAACGTATAACGTATAACGTATAACGTATAACGTATAACGTATAACGTATAACGTATAACCTATAACAAATAACGTATTACGTATAACGTATAACGTATAACGTATAACGTATAACGTATAACGTATAACGTATAACGTATAACGTATAACGTATAACGTATAACGTATAACGTATAACGTATAACGTATAACGTATAACGTATAACGTATAACGTATAACGTATAACGTATAACGTATACCGTATAATGTATAACGTACAACGTACAACGTATAACGTATAACGTATAACGTATAACGTATAACGTATAACGTATAACGTATAACGTATAACGTATAACGTGTAACGTATAACGTATACCGTATAAAGTATAACGTATAACGTATAACGTATAACGTATAACGTATAACGTATAACGTATAACGTATAACGTACAACGTATAACGTATAACGTATACCGTTTAACGTATATCGCATAACGTATAACGTATAACGTATAACGTATAACGTATAACGTATAACGTATAACGTATAACGTATAACGTATAACGTATAACGTATAACGTATAACCTATAACAAATAACGTATAACGTATAACGTATAACGTATAACGTATAACGTATAACGTATAACGTATAACGTATAACGTATAACGTATAACGTATAACGTAGAACGTATAACGTATAACGTAGAACGTATAACGTATAACGTATAACGTATAACGTATAACGTATAACGTATAACGTATTACGTATAACCTATAACATATAACGTATAACGTATATCGTATTACGTATAACGTATAACGTATAACGTATAACGTACAACGTATAATGTATAACGTATAACGTATAACGTATAACCTATAACGTATAACGTATAAGCTATAACGTAATACGTATAACGTATAACGTATAACGTATAAAGCATAACGTATAACGTTTAACGTATAACGTATAACGTATACCGTATATCGTATAACGTGTAACGTATGACGTATAACGTATAGCGTATAACGTATATCGTATAACGTATAACGTTTAACGTATAACGTATAACATATAATGTATAACGCATATCCTAGGACTTATGCTGAATAACGTATAACGTATAACGTATAACGTATAACGTATAACGTATAACGTATAACGTATAACGTATAACGTGTAACGTATAACGTATACCGTTTAAAGTATAACGTATAACGTATAACGTATAACGTATAACGTATAACGTAATACGTATAACGTATAACGTATAACGTATAACGTATAACGGATAACGTATAACGTATACCGTGTAACGTATAACGTATAACGTATAACGTATTACGTATAACGTATAACATATAATCTATAACGCATATCCTAGAACTTATGCCGTATAACGTATAATGTATAACGTATAACGTATAACTTTTAACGTATAACGTATAACGTATAACGTATAACGTATAACGTATAACGTATAACGTATAACGTATAACGTAATACGTATAACGTATGACGTATAACGTATAACGTATAACGGATAACGTATAACGTATACCGTGTAACGTATAACGTATAACGTATAACGTATTACGTATAACGTATAACATATAATCTATAACGCATATCCTAGAACTTATGCCGTATAACGTATAATGTATAACGTATAACGAATAACTTTTAACGTATAACGTATAACGTATAACGTATAACGTATAACGTATAACGTATAACGTATAACGTATAACGTATAACGTATAACGTGTAACGTATAACGTATAACGTATTACGTATAACGTATAACGTATAACGTATAACGTATAACGTATAACGTATAACGTATAACGTATAACGTATAACGTATAACGTATATCGTATAACGTATAACGTATAACGTATAACGTATAACGTACAACGTATAATGTATAACGTAAAACGTATAACGTATAACCTATAACGTATAACGTATAACCTATAACGTAATACGTATAACGTAAAACGTATAACGTATAACGTATAACGCATAACGTATAACGTGTAACGTATAACGTCTAACGTACACCGTATAACGTATAACGTGTAACGTATAACGTATAACGTATAACGTATTACGTATAACCTATAACATATAACGTATAACGTATAACGTATAACGTATAGCTTATAACGTATAACGTATAACGTATAACGTATAACGTATAACGTATAACGTATAACGTATAACGTATAACGTATAACGTATAACGTATAATGTATAACCTATAACAAATAACGTATTACGTATAACGTATAACGTATAACGTATAACGTATAACGTATAACGTATAACGTATAACGTATAACGTATAACGTATAACGTATAACGCATAACGTATAACGTATAACGTATAACGTATAACGTATAACGTATACCGTATAAAGTATAACGTATAACGTATAACGTATAACGTATAACGTATAACGTATAACGTATAACGTATAACGTATAGCGTATAACGTATAACGTATAACGTATAACGTATAACGTATAACGTATAACGTATAACGTATAACGTATAACGTATAACGTATAACGTATAACGTATAACGTATAACGAATAACGTATAACGTATAACGTATAACGTGTAACGTGGAACGTATAACGTATATCGTATAACGTATAACGTGTAACGTGTAACGTGTAACGTATAACGTATAACGTATAATGTATAACGTATAAAGTGTAACGCGTAACGTATAACGTATAACGTATAACGTATAACGTATAACGTATAACGTATAACGTATAACGTATAACGTATAACGTATAACGTATAACGTATAACGTATAACGTATAACGTATAACGTATAACGTACAACGTATAACGTATAACGTATAACGTATAACGTATAACGTATAACGTATAACGTATAACGTATAACGTATAAAGTTCAGCGTATAACGTATAACGTATAACGTATAACGTATAACGTATAACGTATAACGTATAACGTATAACGTATAACGTATAACGTATAACGTATAACGTATAACGTATAACGTATAACGTATAACGTATAACGTATGACGTATAACGTATGACGTATAACGTATGACGTATGACGTATAACGTATAACGTATAACGTATAACGTATAACGTATAACGTATAACGTATAACGTATAACGTATAACGTATAACGTATAACGTATAACGTATAACGTATAACGTATAACGTATAACGTATAACGTATAACGTATAACGTATAACGTATAACGTATAACGTATAACGTATAACGTATAACGTATAACGTATAACGTATAACGTATAACGTATAACGTATAACGTATAACGTATAACGTATAACGTATAACGTATAACGTATAACGTATAACGTATAACGTATAACGTATAACGTATAACGTATAACGTATGACGTATAACGTATGACGTATAACGTATGACGTATGACGTATAACGTATAACGTATAACGTATAACGTATAACGTATAACGTATAACGTATAACGTATAACGTATAACGTATAACGTATAACGTATAACGTATAACGTATAACGTATAACGTATAACGTATAACGTATAACGTATAACGTATAACGTATAACGTATAACGTGTAACGTATAACGTGTAACGTATAACGTGTAACGTATAACGTGTAACGTATAACGTGTAACGTATAACGTGTAACGTATAACGTGTAACGTATAACGTGTAACGTATAACGTGTAACGTATAACGTGTAACGTATAACGTATAACGTATAACGTATAACGTATAACGTATAACGTATAACGTATAACGTATAACGTATAACGTATAAAGTATAACGTATAACGTATAACGTATAACGTATAACGTAATACGTATAACGTATAACGTATAACGTATAACGTATAACGTATAACGTATAACGTATAACGTATAACGTATAACGTATAACGTATAATGTATATCGTATAACGTAAGACCTATGACGTATAACGTATAACGTATAACATATAACGTATAACGTATAACGTATAACGTATAACGTATATCGTATAACGTATAACGTATAACGTATAACGTATAACGTATAACGTATAACGTATAACGTGTAACGTATAACGTGTAACGTATAACGTGTAACGTATAACGTGTAACGTATAACGTGTAACGTATAACGTGTAACGTATAACGTGTAACGTATAACGTGTAACGTATAACGTGTAACGTATAACGTATAACGTATATTGTATAACGTATAACGTATAACGTATAACGTATAACGTATAACGTATAACGTATAACGTATAACGTATAACGTATAACGTATAACGTATAACGTATAACGTATAACGTATAACGTGTAACGTATAACGTGTAACGTATAACGTGTAACGTATAACGTGTAACGTATAACGTATAACGTATAACGTATAACGTATAACGTATAACGTATAACGTATAACGTATAACGTATAACGTATAAAGTATAACGTATAACGTATAACGTATAACGTATAACGTATAACGTATAACGTATAACGTATAACGTATAACGTATAACGTATAACGTATAACGTATAACGTATAACGTATAACGTATAACGTATAACGTGTAACGTATAACGTGTAACGTATAACGTGTAACGTATAACGTGTAACGTATAACGTGTAACGTATAACGTGTAACGTATAACGTGTAACGTATAACGTGTAACGTATAACGTGTAACGTATAACGTGTAACGTATAACGTGTAACGTATAACGTATAACGTATAACGTATAACGTATAACGTATAACGTATAACGTATAACGTATAAAGTATAACGTATAACGTATAACGTATAACGTATAACGTAATACGTATAACGTATAACGTATAACGTATAACGTATAACGTAATACGTATAACGTATAACGTATAACGTATAACGTATAACGTATAACGTATAACGTATAACGTATAACGTATAACGTATAACGTATAATGTATATCGTATAACGTAAGACCTATGACGTATAACGTATAACGTATAACATATAACGTATAACGTATAACGTATAACGTATAACGTATATCGTATAACGTATAACGTATAACGTATAACGTATAACGTATAACGTATAACGTATAACGTGTAACGTATAACGTGTAACGTATAACGTGTAACGTATAACGTGTAACGTATAACGTGTAACGTATAACGTGTAACGTATAACGTGTAACGTATAACGTGTAACGTATAACGTGTAACGTATAACGTATAACGTATATTGTATAACGTATAACGTATAACGTATAACGTATAACGTATAACGTATAACGTATAACGTATAACGTATAACGTATAACGTATAACGTATAACGTATAACGTATAACGTATAACGTATAAGGTATAACGTATAAAGTATAACGTATAACCCATAACGTATATCGTATAACGTATAACGTATAACGTATAACGTATAACGTATAACGTATAACGTATAACGTATAACGTATAACGTATAACGTATAACGTATAACGTATAACGTATAACGTATAACGTATAACGTATAACGTATAACGTATAACGTATAACGTATAACGTATAACGTATAACGTATAACGTATAACGTATAACGTATAACGTATAACGTATAACGTATAACGTATAACGTATAACGTATAACGTATAACGTATAACGTATAACGTATAACGTATAACGTATAACGTATAACGTATAACGTATAACGTATAACGTATAACGTATAACGTATAACGTATAACGTATAACGTATAACGTATAACGTATAACGTATAACGTATAACGTGTAACGTATAACGTGTAACGTATAACGTGTAACGTATAACGTGTAACGTATAACGTGTAACGTATAACGTGTAACGTATAACGTGTAACGTATAACGTGTAACGTATAACGTGTAACGTATAACGTGTAACGTATAACGTGTAACGTATAACGTGTAACGTATAACGTGTAACGTATAACGTGTAACGTATAACGTGTAACGTATAACGTGTAACGTATAACGTGTAACGTATAACGTGTAACGTATAACGTATAATGTATATTGTATAACGTATAACGTATAACGTATAACGTATAACGTATAACGTATAACGTATAACGTATAACGTATAACGTATAACGTATAACGTATAACGTATAACGTATAACGTATAAGGTATAACGTATAAAGTATAACGTATAACCCATAACGTATATCGTATAACGTATAACGTATAACGTATAACGTATAACGTATAACGTATAACGTATAACGTATAACGTATAACGTATAACGTATAACGTATAACGTATAACGTATAACGTATAACGTATAACGTATAACGTATAACGTATAACGTATAACGTATAACGTATAACGTATAACGTATAACGTATAACGTATAACGTATAACGTATAACGTATAACGTATAACGTATAACGTATAACGTATAACGTATAACGTATAACGTATAACGTATAACGTATAACGTATAACGTATGACGTATTACGTGTGACGTACAACGTATAACGTATAACGTATAACGTATAACGTATAACTTATAACGTATAACGTATAACGTATAACGTATAACGTATAACATATAACGTATAACGTATAACGTATAACGTATAACGTATAACGTATAACGTATAACGTATAACCCATAACGTATATCGTATAACGTATAACATATAACGTATAACGTATATCGTATAACATATAACGTAGAACGTATAACGTATAACGTATAACGTATAACGTATATCGTATAACGTATAACGTATAACCTATAACGTATAACGTATAACGTATAACGTATAACGTATAACGTATAACGTATAACGTATAACGTATAACGTATAACGTATAACGTATAACGTATAACGTATAACGTATAACGTATAACGTATAACGTATAACGTATAACGTATAACGTACAACGTATAACGTACAACGTATAACGTACAACGTATAACGTATAACGTATAACGTATAACGTATAACGTATAACGTATAACGTATAACGTATAACGTATAACGTATAACGTATAACGTATAACGTATAACGTATAACGTATAACGTATAACGTATAACGTATAACGTATAACGTATAACGTATAACGTATAACGTATAACGTATAACGTATAACGTATAACGTATAACGTATAACGTATAACGTATAACGTATAACGTATAACGTATAACGTATAACGAATAACGTATAACGTATAACGTATAACGTATAACGTATAACGTATAACGTATAACGTATAACGTATAACGTATAACGTATAACGTATAACGTATAACGTATAACGTATAACGTATAACGTATAACGTATAACGTATAACGTATAACGTATAACGTATAACGTATAACGTATAACGTATAACGTATAACGTATAACGTATAACGTATAACGTATAACGTATAACGTATAACGTATAACGTATAACGTATAACGTATAACGTATAACGTATGACGTATTACGTGTGACGTACAACGTATAACGTATAACGTATAACGTATAACGTATAACTTATAACGTATAACGTATAACGTATAACGTATAACGTATAACATATAACGTATAACGTATAACGTATAACGTATAACGTATAACGTATAACGTATAACCCATAACGTATATCGTATAACGTATAACATATAACGTATAACGTATATCGTATAACATATAACGTAGAACGTATAACGTATAACGTATAACGTATAACGTATATCGTATAACGTATAACGTATAACCTATAACGTATAACGTATAACGTATAACGTATAACGTATAACGTATAACGTATAACGTATAACGTATAACGTATAACGTATAACGTATAACGTATAACGTATAACGTATAACGTATAACGTATAACGTATAACGTATAACGTATAACGTATAACGTATAACGTATAACGTATAACGTATAACGTATAACGTATAACGTATAACGTATAACGTATAGCGTATAACGTATAACGTATAACGTATAACGTATAACGTATAACGTATAACGTATAACGTATAACGTATAACGTATAACGTATAACGTATAACGTATGACGTATAACGTATGACGTATAACGTATGACGTATGACGTATAACGTATAACGTATAACGTATAACGTATAACGTATAACGTATAACGTATAACGTATAACGTATAACGTATAACGTATAACGTATAACGTATAACGTATAACGTATAACGTATAACGTATAACGTATAACGTATAACGTATAACGTATAACGTATAACGTATAACGTATTACATATTACGTATGCCGTATAACGTATAACGTATAACGTATAACGTATAACGTATAACGTATAACGTATAACTTATAACGTATAACGTATTACATATTACGTATACCGTATAATGTATATCGTATAACGTAAGACCTATGACGTATAACGTATAACGTATAACATATAACGTATAACGTATAACGTATAACGTATAACGTATATCGTATAACGTATAACGTATAACGTATAACGTATAACGTACAACGTATAATGTATAACGTATAACGTATAACGTATGACGTATAACGTATAACGTATAACGTATAACGTATAACGTATAACGTATAACGTACAACGTATAACCTATAACAAATAACGTATTACGTATAACGTATAACGTATAACGTATAACGTATAACGTATAACGTATAACGTATAACGTATAACGTATAACGTATAACGTATAACGTATAACGTATAACGTATAACGTATAACGTAAAACGTATAACGTATAACGTATAACGTATAACGTATAACGTATAACGTATAACGTATAACGTATAACGTATAACGTATAACGTATAACGTATAACGTATAACGTATAACGTATAACGTATAACGTATAACGTATAACGTATAACGTATAACGTATAACGTATAACGTATAACGTATAACGTATAACGTATAACGTATAACGTATATACGTATAACGTATAACGTATAACGTATAACGTATAACGTATAACGTATAACGTATAACGTATAACGTATAACGTATAACGTATAACGTATAACGTATAACGTATAACGTATAACGTATAACGTATAACGTATAACGTATAACGTATAACGTATAACGTATAACGTATAACGTATAACGTATAACGTATAACGTATAACGTATAACGTATAACGTATAACGTATAACGTATAACGTATAACGTATAACGTATAACGTATAACGTATAACGTATAACGTATAACGTATAACGTATAACGTATAACGTATAACGTATAACGTATAACGTATAACGTATAACGTATAACGTATAACGTATGACGTATTACGTGTGACGTACAACGTATAACGTATAACGTATAACGTATAACGTATAACTTATAACGTATAACGTATAACGTATAACGTATAACGTATAACATATAACGTATAACGTATAACGTATAACGTATAACGTGTAACGTATAACGTATAACCCATAACGTATATCGTATAACGTATAACATATAACGTATAACGTATATCGTATAACATATAACGTAGAACGTATAACGTATAACGTATAACGTATAACGTATATCGTATAACGTATAACGTATAACCTATAACGTATAACGTATAACGTATAACATATAACGTATAACGTATATCGTATAACGTATAAAGTTCAGCGTATAACGTATAACGTATAACGTATAACGTATAACGTATAACGTATAACGTATAACGTATAACGTATAACGTATAACGTATAACGTATAACGTATAACGTATAACGTATAACGTATGACGTATAACGTATGACGTATAACGTATGACGTATGACGTATAACGTATAACGTATAACGTATAACGTATAACGTATAACGTATAACGTATAACGTATAACGTATAACGTATAACGTATAACGTATAACGTATAACGTATAACGTATAACGTATAACGTATAACGTATAACGTATAACGTATAACGTATAAAGTATAACGTATAACGTATAACGTATAACGTATAACGTATTACATATTACGTATGCCGTATAACGTATAACGTATAACGTATAACGTATAACGTATAACGTATAACTTATAACGTATAACGTATTACATATTACGTATACCGTATAATGTATATCGCATAACGTAAGACCGATGACGTATAACGTATAACGTATAACATATAACGTATAACGTATAACGTATAACGTATAACGTATATCGTATAACGTATAACGTATAACGTATAACGTATAACGTACAACGTATAATGTATAACGTATAACGTATAACGTATAACGTATAACGTATAACGTATAACGTATAACGTATAACGTATAACGTATAACGTACAACGTATAACCTATAACAAATAACGTATTACGTATAACGTATAACGTATAACGTATAACGTATAACGTATAACGTATAACGTATAACGTATAACGTATAACGTATAACGTATAACGTATAACGTATAACGTATAACGTATAACGTAAAACGTATAACGTATAACGTATAACGTATAACGTATAACGTATAACGTATAACGTATAACGTATAACGTATAACGTATAACGTATAACGTATAACGTATAACGTATAACGTATAACGTATAACGTATAACGTATAACGTATAACGTATAACGTATAACGTATAACGTATAACGTATAACGTATAACGTATAACGTATAACGTATAACGTATAACGTATAACGTATAACGTATATACGTATAACGTATAACGTATAACGTATAACGTATAACGAATAACGTATAACGTATAACTTATAACGTATAACGTATAACGTATAACGTATAACGTATAACGTATAACGTATAACGTATAACGTATAACGTATAACGTATAACGTATAACGTATAACGTATAACGTATAACGTATAACGTATAACGTATAACGTATAACGTATAACGTATAACGTATAACGTATAACGTATAACGTATAACGTATAACGTATAACGTATAACGTATAACGTATAACGTATAACGTATAACGTATAACGTATAACGTATGACGTATTACGTGTGACGTACAACGTATAACGTATAACGTATAACGTATAACGTATAACTTATAACGTATAACGTATAACGTATAACGTATAACGTATAACATATAACGTATAACGTATAACGTATAACGTATAACGTATAACGTATAACGTATAACCCATAACGTATATCGTATAACGTATAACATATAACGTATAACGTATATCGTATAACATATAACGTAGAACGTATAACGTATAACGTATAACGTATAACGTATATCGTATAACGTATAACGTATAACCTATAACGTATAACGTATAACGTATAACATATAACGTATAACGTATATCGTATAACGTATAAAGTTCAGCGTATAACGTATAACGTATAACGTATAACGTATAACGTATAACGTATAACGTATAACGTATAACGTATAACGTATAACGTATAACGTATAACGTATAACGTATAACGTATAACGTATGACGTATAACGTATGACGTATAACGTATGACGTATGACGTATAACGTATAACGTATAACGTATAACGTATAACGTATAACGTATAACGTATAACGTATAACGTATAACGTATAACGTATAACGTATAACGTATAACGTATAACGTATAACGTATAACGTATAACGTATAACGTATAACGTATAACGTATAACGTATTACATATTACGTATGCCGTATAACGTATAACGTATAACGTATGACGTATAACGTATAACGTATAACTTATAACGTATAACGTATTACATATTACGTATACCGTATAATGTATATCGTATAACGTAAGACCTATGACGTATAACGTATAACGTATAACATATAACGTGTAACGTATAACGTATAACGTATAACGTATATCGTATAACGTATAACGTATAACGTATAACGTATAACGTACAACGTATAATGTATAACGTATAACGTATAACGTATAACCTATAACGTATAACGTATAACCTATAACGTAATACGTATAACGTATAACGTATAACGTATAACGTATAACGCATAACGTATAACGTGTAACGTATAACGTCTAACGTATACCGTATAACGTATAACGTGTAACGTATAACTTCTAACGTATAGCGTATAACGTATATCGTATAACGTATAACGTTTAACGTATAACGTATAACATATAATGTAAAACGCATATCCTAGAACTTATGCTGAATAACGTATAACGTATAACGTATAACGTATAACGTATAACGTATAACGTATAACGTATAACGTGTAACGTATAACGTATAACGTATAACGTATAACGTATAACGTATAACGTATGACGTATAACGTATGACGTATAACGTATGACGTATGACGTATAACGTATAACGTATAACGTATAACGTATAACGTATAACGTATAACGTATAACGTATAACGTATAACGTGTAACGTATAACGTATACCGTATAAAGTATAACGTATAACGTATAACGTATAACGTATGACGTATAACGTAATACGTATAACGTATAACGTATAACGTATAACGTATAACGGATAACGTATAACGTATACCGTGTAACGTATAACGTATAACGTATAACGTATTACGTATAACGTATAACATATAATCTATAACGCATATCCTAGAACTTATGCCGTATAACGTATAATGTATAACGTATAACGTATAACTTTTAACGTATAACGTATAACGTATAACGTATAACGTATAACGTATAACGTATAACGTATAACGTATAACGTATAACGTGTAACGTATAACGTATAACGTATAACGTATAACGTATATCGTATAACGTATAACGTATAACGTATAACGTATAACGTACAACGTATAATGTATAACGTATAACGTATAACGTATAACCTATAACGTATAACGTATAACCTATAACGTATAACGTATAACGTATAACGTATAACGTATAACGTATAACGTATAACGTGTAACGTATAACGTATACCGTATAAAGTATAACGTATAACGTATAACGTATAACGTATAACGTATAAAGTAATACGTATAACGTATAACGTATAACGTATAACGTATAACGGATAACGTATAACGTATACCGTGTAACGTATAACGTATAACGTATAACGTATTACGTATAACGTATAACATATAATCTATAACGCATATCCTAGAACTTATGCCGTATAACGTATAATGTATAACGTATAACGTATAACTTTTAACGTATAACGTATGACGTATAACGTATAACGTATAACGTATAACGTATAACGTATAACGTATAACGTATAACGTATAACGTGTAACGTATAACGTATAACGTATAACGTATAACGTATAACGTATAACGTATAACGTATAACGCAGAACGTAGAACGTATAACGTATAGCGTATAACGTGTAACGTATAACGTATAACGTATAACGTAAAACGTATAACGTATAACGTATAACGTATAACGTATAACGTATAACGTATAACGTGTAACGTATAACGTATAACGTATAACGTATAACGTATAACGTATAACGTATAACGTATAACGTATAACGTATAACGTATAACGTATAACGTATAACGTATAACGTATAACGTATAACGTATAACGTATAACGTATAACGTATAACGTATAACGTATAACGTATAACGTATGACGTATTACGTGTGACGTACAACGTATAACGTATAACGTATAACGTATAACGTATAACTTATAACGTATAACGTATAACGTATAACGTATAACGTATAACATATAACGTATAACGTATAACGTATAACGTATAACGTATAACGTATAACGTATAACCCATAACGTATATCGTATAACGTATAACATATAACGTATAACGTATATCGTATAACATATAACGTAGAACGTATAACGTATAACGTATAACGTATAACGTATAACTTATAACGTATAACGTATAACGTATAACGTATAACGTATAACATATAACGTATAACGTATAACGTATAACGTATAACGTATAACGTATAACGTATAACCCATAACGTATATCGTATAACGTATAACATATAACGTATAACGTATATCGTATAACATATAACGTAGAACGTATAACGTATAACGTATAACGTATAACGTATAACGTATAACGTATAACGTATAACGTATAACGTATATCGTATAACGTATAACGTATAACGTATAACGTATAACGTACAACGTATAATGTATAACGTATAACGTATAACGTATAACCTATAACGTATAACGTATAACCTATAACATAATACGTATAACGTATAACGTATAACGTATAACGTATAACGTATAACGCATAACGTATAACGTGTAACGTATAACGTCTAACGTACACCGTATAACGTATAACGTGTAACGTATAACGTCTAACGTATAGCGTATAACGTATATCGTATAACGTATAACGTTTAACGTATAACGTATAACATATAATGTAAAACGCATATCCTAGAACTTATGCTGAATAACGTATAACGTATGACGTATAACGTATAACGTATAACGTATAACGTATAACGTGTAACGTATAACGTATAACGTATTACGTATAACGTATAACGTATAACGTATAACGTATAACGTATAACGTATAACGTATAACGTATAACGTATAACGTATATCGTATAACGTATAACGTATAACGTATAACGTATAACGTACAACGTATAATGTATAACGTATAACGTATAACGTATAACCTATAACGTATAACGTATAACCTATAACGTAATACGTATAACGTATAACGTATAACGTATAACGTATAACGTATAACGCATAACGTATAACGTGTAACGTATAACGTCTAACGTACACCGTATAACGTATAACGTGTAACGTATAACGTCTAACGTATAGCGTATAACGTATATCGTATAACGTATAACGTTTAACGTATAACGTATAACATATAATGTAAAACGCATATCCTAGAACTTATGCTGAATAACGTATAACGTATGACGTATAACGTATAACGTATAACGTATAACGTATAACGTATAACGTATAACGTGTAACGTATAACGTATAACGTATAACGTATAACGTATAACGTATAACGTAGAACGTAGAACGTAGAACGTATAACGTATAACGTATAACGTATAACGTATAACGTAATACGTATAACGTATAACGTATAACGTATAACGTATAACGTATAACGTTTAACGTATAACGTATAACGTATAACGTATAACGTATAACGTATAACGTATAACGTATAACGTAGACCGTAGAACGTATAACGTATAACGTATAACGTATAACGTATAACGTATAACGTAATACGTATAACGTATAACGTATAACGTATAACGTATAACGTATAACGTTTAACGTATAACGTATAACGTATAACGTATGACGTATAACGTATAACGTATAACGTATAACGTATAACGTATAACGTATAACGTATAACGTATAACGTATAACGTATAACGTATAACGTATAACGTATAACGTATAACGTATAACGTATGACGTATTACGTGTGACGTACAACGTATAACGTATAACGTATAACGTATAACGTATAACTTATAACGTATTACGTATAACCTATAACATATAACGTATAACGTATAACGTATAACGTATAGCTTATAACGTATAACGTATAACGTATAACGTATAACGTATAACGTATAACGTATAACGTATAACGTATAACGTATAACGTATAACGTATAACGTATAACGTATAACGTATAACGTATAACGTATAACGTATAACGTATAACGTATAACGTATAACGTATAACGTATAACGTATAACGTATAACGTATAACGTATAACGTATAACGTATAACGTATAACGTATAACGTATAACGTATAACGTATAACGTATAACGTATAACGTATAACGTATAACGTATAACGTATGACGTATTACGTGTGACGTACAACGTATAACGTATAACGTATAACGTATAACGTATAACTTATAACGTATAACGTATAACGTATAACGTATAACGTATAACATATAACGTATAACGTATAACGTATAACGTATAACGTATAACGTATAACGTATAACGTATAACCCATAACGTATATCGTATAACGTATAACATATAACGTATAACGTATATCGTATAACATATAACGTAGAACGTATAACGTATAACGTATAACGTATAACGTATATCGTATAACGTATAACGTATAACCTATAACGTATAACGTATAACGTATAACGTATAACGTATAACGTATAACGTATAACGTATAACGTATAACGTATAACGTATAACGTATAACGTATAACGTATAACGTATAACGTATAACGTATAACGTATAACGTATAACGTATAACGTATAACGTATAACGTATAACGTATAACGTATAACGTATAACGTATAACGTATAACGTATAACGTATAACGTATAACGTATAACGTATAACGTATAACGTATAACGTATAACGTATAACGTATAACGTATAACGTATAACGTATAACGTATAACGTATAACGTATAACGTATAACGTATAACGTATAACGTATAACGTATAACGTATAACGTATAACGTATAACGTATAACGTATAACGTATAACGTATAACGTATAACGTATAACGTATAACGTATAACGTATAACGAATAACGTATAACGTATAACGTATAACGTATAACGTATAACGTATAACGTATAACGTATAACGTATAACGTATAACGTATAACGTATAACGTATAACGTATAACGTATAACGTATAACGTATAACGTATAACGTATAACGTATAACGTATAACGTATAACGTATAACGTATAACGTATAACGTATAACGTATAACGTATAACGTATAACGTATAACGTATAACGTATAACGTATAACGTATAACGTATAACGTATGACGTATTACGTGTGACGTACAACGTATAACGTATAACGTATAACGTATAACTTATAACGTATAACGTATAACGTATAACGTATAACGTATAACATATAACGTATAACGTATAACGTATAACGTATAACGTATAACGTATAACGTATAACCCATAACGTATATCGTATAACGTATAACATATAACGTATAACGTATATCGTATAACATATAACGTAGAACGTATAACGTATAACGTATAACGTATAACGTATATCGTATAACGTATAACGTATAACCTATAACGTATAACGTATAACGTATAACGTATAACGTATAACGTATAACGTATAACGTATAACGTATAACGTATAACGTATAACGTATAACGTATAACGTATAACGTATAACGTATAACGTATAACGTATAACGTATAACGTATAACGTATAACGTATAACGTATAACGTATAACGTATAACGTATAACGTATAACGTATAACGTATAACGTATAGCGTATAACGTATAACGTATAACGTATAACGTATAACGTATAACGTATAACGTATAACGTATAACGTATAACGTATAACGTATAACGTATAACGTATGACGTATAACGTATGACGTATAACGTATGACGTATGACGTATAACGTATAACGTATAACGTATAACGTATAACGTATAACGTATAACGTATAACGTATAACGTATAACGTATAACGTATAACGTATAACGTATAACGTATAACGTATAACGTATAACGTATAACGTATAACGTATAACGTATAACGTATAACGTATAACGTATAACGTATTACATATTACGTATGCCGTATAACGTATAACGTATAACGTATAACGTATAACGTATAACGTATAACGTATAACTTATAACGTATAACGTATTACATATTACGTATACCGTATAATGTATATCGTATAACGTAAGACCTATGACGTATAACGTATAACGTATAACATATAACGTATAACGTATAACGTATAACGTATAACGTATATCGTATAACGTATAACGTATAACGTATAACGTATAACGTACAACGTATAATGTATAACGTATAACGTATAACGTATGACGTATAACGTATAACGTATAACGTATAACGTATAACGTATAACGTATAACGTACAACGTATAACCTATAACAAATAACGTATTACGTATAACGTATAACGTATAACGTATAACGTATAACGTATAACGTATAACGTATAACGTATAACGTATAACGTATAACGTATAACGTATAACGTATAACGTATAACGTATAACGTATAACGTATAACGTATATCGTATAACGTATAACGTATAACCTATAACGTATAACGTATAACGTATAACGTATAACGTATAACCCATAACGTATATCGTATAACGTATAACATATAACGTATAACGTATATCGTATAACATATAACGTAGAACGTATAACGTATAACGTATAACGTATAACGTATAACGTATAACGTATAACGTATAACGTATAACGTATATCGTATAACGTATAACGTATAACGTATAACGTATAACGTACAACGTATAATGTATAACGTATAACGTATAACGTATAACCTATAACGTATAACGTATAACCTATAACATAATACGTATAACGTATAACGTATAACGTATAACGTATAACGTATAACGCATAACGTATAACGTGTAACGTATAACGTCTAACGTACACCGTATAACGTATAACGTGTAACGTATAACGTCTAACGTATAGCGTATAACGTATATCGTATAACGTATAACGTTTAACGTATAACGTATAACATATAATGTAAAACGCATATCCTAGAACTTATGCTGAATAACGTATAACGTATGACGTATAACGTATAACGTATAACGTATAACGTATAACGTGTAACGTATAACGTATAACGTATTACGTATAACGTATAACGTATAACGTATAACGTATAACGTATAACGTATAACGTATAACGTATAACGTATAACGTATATCGTATAACGTATAACGTATAACGTATAACGTATAACGTACAACGTATAATGTATAACGTATAACGTATAACGTATAACCTATAACGTATAACGTATAACCTATAACGTAATACGTATAACGTATAACGTATAACGTATAACGTATAACGTATAACGCATAACGTATAACGTGTAACGTATAACGTCTAACGTACACCGTATAACGTATAACGTGTAACGTATAACGTCTAACGTATAGCGTATAACGTATATCGTATAACGTATAACGTTTAACGTATAACGTATAACATATAATGTAAAACGCATATCCTAGAGCTTATGCTGAATAACGTATAACGTATGACGTATAACGTATAACGTATAACGTATAACGTATAACGTATAACGTATAACGTGTAACGTATAACGTATAACGTATAACGTATAACGTATAACGTATAACGTAGAACGTAGAACGTAGAACGTATAACGTATAACGTATAACGTATAACGTATAACGTAATACGTATAACGTATAACGTATAACGTATAACGTATAACGTATAACGTTTAACGTATAACGTATAACGTATAACGTATAACGTATAACGTATAACGTATAACGTATAACGTAGACCGTAGAACGTATAACGTATAACGTATAACGTATAACGTATAACGTATAACGTAATACGTATAACGTATAACGTATAACGTATAACGTATAACGTATAACGTTTAACGTATAACGTATAACGTATAACGTATGACGTATAACGTATAACGTATAACGTATAACGTATAACGTATAACGTATAACGTATAACGTATAACGTATAACGTATAACGTATAACGTATAACGTATAACGTATAACGTATAACGTATGACGTATTACGTGTGACGTACAACGTATAACGTATAACGTATAACGTATAACGTATAACTTATAACGTATTACGTATAACCTATAACATATAACGTATAACGTATAACGTATAACGTATAGCTTATAACGTATAACGTATAACGTATAACGTATAACGTATAACGTATAACGTATAACGTATAACGTATAACGTATAACGTATAACGTATAACGTATAACGTATAACGTATAACGTATAACGTATAACGTATAACGTATAACGTATAACGTATAACGTATAACGTATAACGTATAACGTATAACGTATAACGTATAACGTATAACGTATAACGTATAACGTATAACGTATAACGTATAACGTATAACGTATAACGTATAACGTATAACGTATAACGTATAACGTATAACGTATAACGTATAACGTATGACGTATTACGTGTGACGTACAACGTATAACGTATAACGTATAACGTATAACGTATAACTTATAACGTATAACGTATAACGTATAACGTATAACGTATAACATATAACGTATAACGTATAACGTATAACGTATAACGTATAACGTATAACGTATAACGTATAACCCATAACGTATATCGTATAACGTATAACATATAACGTATAACGTATATCGTATAACGTATAACGTAGAACGTATAACGTATAACGTATAACGTATAACGTATATCGTATAACGTATAACGTATAACCTATAACGTATAACGTATAACGTATAACGTATAACGTATAACGTATAACGTATAACGTATAACGTATAACGTATAACGTATAACGTATAACGTATAACGTATAACGTATAACGTATAACGTATAACGTATAACGTATAACGTATAACGTATAACGTATAACGTATAACGTATAACGTATAACGTATAACGTATAACGTATAACGTATAACGTATAACGTATAACGTATAACGTATAACGTATAACGTATAACGTATAACGTATAACGTATAACGTATAACGTATAACGTATAACGTATAACGTATAACGTATAACGTATAACGTATAACGTATAACGTATAACGTATAACGTATAACGTATAACGTATAACGTATAACGTATAACGTATAACGTATAACGTATAACGTATAACGTATAACGTATAACGAATAACGTATAACGTATAACGTATAACGTATAACGTATAACGTATAACGTATAACGTATAACGTATAACGTATAACGTATAACGTATAACGTATAACGTATAACGTATAACGTATAACGTATAACGTATAACGTATAACGTATAACGTATAACGTATAACGTATAACGTATAACGTATAACGTATAACGTATAACGTATAACGTATAACGTATAACGTATAACGTATAACGTATAACGTATAACGTATAACGTATGACGTATTACGTGTGACGTACAACGTATAACGTATAACGTATAACGTATAACTTATAACGTATAACGTATAACGTATAACGTATAACGTATAACATATAACGTATAACGTATAACGTATAACGTATAACGTATAACGTATAACGTATAACCCATAACGTATATCGTATAACGTATAACATATAACGTATAACGTATATCGTATAACATATAACGTAGAACGTATAACGTATAACGTATAACGTATAACGTATATCGTATAACGTATAACGTATAACCTATAACGTATAACGTATAACGTATAACGTATAACGTATAACGTATAACGTATAACGTATAACGTATAACGTATAACGTATAACGTATAACGTATAACGTATAACGTATAACGTATAACGTATAACGTATAACGTATAACGTATAACGTATAACGTATAACGTATAACGTATAACGTATAACGTATAACGTATAACGTATAACGTATAACGTATAGCGTATAACGTATAACGTATAACGTATAACGTATAACGTATAACGTATAACGTATAACGTATAACGTATAACGTATAACGTATAACGTATAACGTATGACGTATAACGTATGACGTATAACGTATGACGTATGACGTATAACGTATAACGTATAACGTATAACGTATAACGTATAACGTATAACGTATAACGTATAACGTATAACGTATAACGTATAACGTATAACGTATAACGTATAACGTATAACGTATAACGTATAACGTATAACGTATAACGTATAACGTATAACGTATAACGTATAACGTATTACATATTACGTATGCCGTATAACGTATAACGTATAACGTATAACGTATAACGTATAACGTATAACGTATAACTTATAACGTATAACGTATTACATATTACGTATACCGTATAATGTATATCGTATAACGTAAGACCTATGACGTATAACGTATAACGTATAACATATAACGTATAACGTATAACGTATAACGTATAACGTATATCGTATAACGTATAACGTATAACGTATAACGTATAACGTACAACGTATAATGTATAACGTATAACGTATAACGTATGACGTATAACGTATAACGTATAACGTATAACGTATAACGTATAACGTATAACGTACAACGTATAACCTATAACAAATAACGTATTACGTATAACGTATAACGTATAACGTATAACGTATAACGTATAACGTATAACGTATAACGTATAACGTATAACGTATAACGTATAACGTATAACGTATAACGTATAACGTATAACGTAAAACGTATAACGTATAACGTATAACGTATAACGTATAACGTATAACGTATAACGTATAACGTATAACGTATAACGTATAACGTATAACGTATAACGTATAACGTATAACGTATAACGTATAACGTATAACGTATAACGTATAACGTATAACGTATAACGTATAACGTATAACGTATAACGTATAACGTATAACGTATATACGTATAACGTATAACGTATAACGTATAACGTATAACGTATAACGTATAACGTATAACGTATAACGTATAACGTATAACGTATAACGTATAACGTATAACGTATAACGTATAACGTATAACGTATAACGTATAACGTATAACGTATAACGTATAACGTATAACGTATAACGTATAACGTATAACGTATAACGTATAACGTATAACGTATAACGTATAACGTATAACGTATAACGTATAACGTATAACGTATAACGTATAACGTATAACGTATAACGTATAACGTATAACGTATAACGTATAACGTATAACGTATAACGTATAACGTATAACGTATAACGTATAACGTATAACGTATAACGTATAACGTATAACGTATGACGTATTACGTGTGACGTACAACGTATAACGTATAACGTATAACGTATAACGTATAACTTATAACGTATAACGTATAACGTATAACGTATAACGTATAACATATAACGTATAACGTATAACGTATAACGTATAACGTGTAACGTATAACGTATAACCCATAACGTATATCGTATAACGTATAACATATAACGTATAACGTATATCGTATAACATATAACGTAGAACGTATAACGTATAACGTATAACGTATAACGTATATCGTATAACGTATAACGTATAACCTATAACGTATAACGTATAACGTATAACATATAACGTATAACGTATATCGTATAACGTATAAAGTTCAGCGTATAACGTATAACGTATAACGTATAACGTATAACGTATAACGTATAACGTATAACGTATAACGTATAACGTATAACGTATAACGTATAACGTATAACGTATAACGTATAACGTATGACGTATAACGTATGACGTATAACGTATGACGTATGACGTATAACGTATAACGTATAACGTATAACGTATAACGTATAACGTATAACGTATAACGTATAACGTATAACGTATAACGTATAACGTATAACGTATAACGTATAACGTATAACGTATAACGTATAACGTATAACGTATAACGTATAACGTATAAAGTATAACGTATAACGTATAACGTATAACGTATAACGTATTACATATTACGTATGCCGTATAACGTATAACGTATAACGTATAACGTATAACGTATAACGTATAACTTATAACGTATAACGTATTACATATTACGTATACCGTATAATGTATATCGCATAACGTAAGACCGATGACGTATAACGTATAACGTATAACATATAACGTATAACGTATAACGTATAACGTATAACGTATATCGTATAACGTATAACGTATAACGTATAACGTATAACGTACAACGTATAATGTATAACGTATAACGTATAACGTATAACGTATAACGTATAACGTATAACGTATAACGTATAACGTATAACGTATAACGTACAACGTATAACCTATAACAAATAACGTATTACGTATAACGTATAACGTATAACGTATAACGTATAACGTATAACGTATAACGTATAACGTATAACGTATAACGTATAACGTATAACGTATAACGTATAACGTATAACGTATAACGTAAAACGTATAACGTATAACGTATAACGTATAACGTATAACGTATAACGTATAACGTATAACGTATAACGTATAACGTATAACGTATAACGTATAACGTATAACGTATAACGTATAACGTATAACGTATAACGTATAACGTATAACGTATAACGTATAACGTATAACGTATAACGTATAACGTATAACGTATAACGTATAACGTATATACGTATAACGTATAACGTATAACGTATAACGTATAACGTATAACGTATAACGTATAACTTATAACGTATAACGTATAACGTATAACGTATAACGTATAACGTATAACGTATAACGTATAACGTATAACGTATAACGTATAACGTATAACGTATAACGTATAACGTATAACGTATAACGTATAACGTATAACGTATAACGTATAACGTATAACGTATAACGTATAACGTATAACGTATAACGTATAACGTATAACGTATAACGTATAACGTATAACGTATAACGTATAACGTATAACGTATAACGTATAACGTATAACGTATAACGTATAACGTATGACGTATTACGTGTGACGTACAACGTATAACGTATAACGTATAACGTATAACGTATAACTTATAACGTATAACGTATAACGTATAACGTATAACGTATAACATATAACGTATAACGTATAACGTATAACGTATAACGTATAACGTATAACGTATAACCCATAACGTATATCGTATAACGTATAACATATAACGTATAACGTATATCGTATAACATATAACGTAGAACGTATAACGTATAACGTATAACGTATAACGTATATCGTATAACGTATAACGTATAACCTATAACGTATAACGTATAACGTATAACATATAACGTATAACGTATATCGTATAACGTATAAAGTTCAGCGTATAACGTATAACGTATAACGTATAACGTATAACGTATAACGTATAACGTATAACGTATAACGTATAACGTATAACGTATAACGTATAACGTATAACGTATAACGTATAACGTATAACGTATGACGTATAACGTATGACGTATAACGTATGACGTATGACGTATAACGTATAACGTATAACGTATAACGTATAACGTATAACGTATAACGTATAACGTATAACGTATAACGTATAACGTATAACGTATAACGTATAACGTATAACGTATAACGTATAACGTATAACGTATAACGTATAACGTATAACGTATAACGTATAACGTATAACGTATAACGTATAACGTATTACATATTACGTATGCCGTATAACGTATAACGTATAACGTATAACGTATAACGTATAACGTATAACTTATAACGTATAACGTATTACATATTACGTATACCGTATAATGTATATCGTATAACGTAAGACCTATGACGTATAACGTATAACGTATAACATATAACGTGTAACGTATAACGTATAACGTATAACGTATATCGTATAACGTATAACGTATAACGTATAACGTATAACGTACAACGTATAATGTATAACGTATAACGTATAACGTATAACCTATAACGTATAACGTATAACCTATAACGTAATACGTATAACGTATAACGTATAACGTATAACGTATAACGCATAACGTATAACGTGTAACGTATAACGTCTAACGTATACCGTATAACGTATAACGTGTAACGTATAACTTCTAACGTATAGCGTATAACGTATATCGTATAACGTATAACGTTTAACGTATAACGTATAACATATAATGTAAAACGCATATCCTAGAACTTATGCTGAATAACGTATAACGTATAACGTATAACGTATAACGTATAACGTATAACGTATAACGTATAACGTGTAACGTATAACGTATAACGCATAACGTATAACGTATAACGTATAACGTATAATGTATAACTTTTAACGTATAACGTATAACGTATAACGTAATACGTATAACGTATAACGTATAACGTATAACGTATAACGTATAACGTATAACGCATAACGTATAACGTATAACGTATAACGTATAACGTATAACGTATAACGCAGAACGTAGAACGTATAACGTATAGCGTATAACGTATAACGTATAACGTATAACGTATAACGTATAACGTATAACGTATAACGTATAACGTATAACGTATAACGTATAACGTATAACCTATAACAAATAACGTATTACGTATAACGTATAACGTATAACGTATAACGTATAACGTATAACGTATAACATATAATGTATAACGCATATCCTAGGACTTATGCTGAATAACGTATAACGTATAACGTATAACGTATAACGTATAACGTATAACGTATAACGTATAACGTATAACGTATAACGTATAACGTATAACGTATAACGTGTAACGTATAACGTATACCGTATAAAGTATAACGTATAACGTATAACGTATAACGTATGACGTATAACGTAATACGTATAACGTATAACGTATAACGTATAACGTATAACGGATAACGTATAACGTATACCGTGTAACGTATAACGTATAACGTATAACGTATTACGTATAACGTATAACATATAATCTATAACGCATATCCTAGAACTTATGCCGTATAACGTATAATGTATAACGTATAACGTATAACTTTTAACGTATAACGTATAACGTATAACGTATAACGTATAACGTATAACGTATAACGTATAACGTATAACGTATAACGTGTAACGTATAACGTATAACGTATAACGTATAACGTATATCGTATAACGTATAACGTATAACGTATAACGTATAACGTACAACGTATAATGTATAACGTATAACGTATAACGTATAACCTATAACGTATAACGTATAACCTATAACGTATAACGTATAACGTATAACGTATAACGTATAACGTATAACGTATAACGTGTAACGTATAACGTATACCGTATAAAGTATAACGTATAACGTATAACGTATAACGTATAACGTATAAAGTAATACGTATAACGTATAACGTATAACGTATAACGTATAACGGATAACGTATAACGTATACCGTGTAACGTATAACGTATAACGTATAACGTATTACGTATAACGTATAACATATAATCTATAACGCATATCCTAGAACTTATGCCGTATAACGTATAATGTATAACGTATAACGTATAACTTTTAACGTATAACGTATAACGTATAACGTATAACGTATAACGTATAACGTATAACGTATAACGTATAACGTATAACGTATAACGTGTAACGTATAACGTATAACGTATAACGTATAACGTATAACGTATAACGTATAACGTATAACGCAGAACGTAGAACGTATAACGTATAGCGTATAACGTGTAACGTATAACGTATAACGTATAACGTAAAACGTATAACGTATAACGTATAACGTATAACGTATAACGTATAACGTATAACGTGTAACGTATAACGTATAACGTATAACGTATAACGTATAACGTATAACGTATAACGTATAACGTATAACGTATAACGTATAACGTATAACGTATAACGTATAACGTATAACGTATAACGTATAACGTATAACGTATAACGTATAACGTATAACGTATAACGTATAACGTATGACGTATTACGTGTGACGTACAACGTATAACGTATAACGTATAACGTATAACGTATAACTTATAACGTATAACGTATAACGTATAACGTATAACGTATAACATATAACGTATAACGTATTACGTATAACGTATAACATATAATCTATAACGCATATCCTAGAACTTATGCCGTATAACGTATAATGTATAACGTATAACGTATAACTTTTAACGTATAACGTATAACGTATAACGTATAACGTATAACGTATAACGTATAACGTATAACGTATAACGTATAACGTATAACGTGTAACGTATAACGTATAACGTATAACGTATAACGTATAACGTATAACGTATAACGTATAACGTATAACGTATAACGCATAACGTATAACGTATAACGTATAACGTATAACGTATAACGTATAACGCAGAACGTAGAACGTATAACGTATAGCGTATAACGTATAACGTATAACGTATAACGTATAACGTATAACGTATAACGTATAACGTATAACGTATAACGTATAACGTATAACGTATAACCTATAACAAATAACGTATTACGTATAACGTATAACGTATAACGTATAACGTATAACGTATAACGTATAACATATAATGTATAACGCATATCCTAGGACTTATGCTGAATAATGTATAACGTATAACGTATAACGTATAACGTATAACGTATAACGTATAACGTATAACGTATAACGTATAACGTATAACGTATAACGTATAACGTGTAACGTATAACGTATACCGTATAAAGTATAACGTATAACGTATAACGTATAACGTATGACGTATAACGTAATACGTATAACGTATAACGTATAACGTATAACGTATAACGGATAACGTATAACGTATACCGTGTAACGTATAACGTATAACGTATAACGTATTACGTATAACGTATAACATATAATCTATAACGCATATCCTAGAACTTATGCCGTATAACGTATAATGTATAACGTATAACGTATAACTTTTAACGTATAACGTATAACGTATAACGTATAACGTATAACGTATAACGTATAACGTATAACGTATAACGTATAACGTATAACGTGTAACGTATAACGTATAACGTATAACGTATAACGTATATCGTATAACGTATAACGTATAACGTATAACGTATAACGTACAACGTATAATGTATAACGTATAACGTATAACGTATAACCTATAACGTATAACGTATAACCTATAACGTATAACGTATAACGTATAACGTATAACGTATAACGTATAACGTATAACGTGTAACGTATAACGTATACCGTATAAAGTATAACGTATAACGTATAACGTATAACGTATAACGTATAAAGTAATACGTATAACGTATAACGTATAACGTATAACGTATAACGGATAACGTATAACGTATACCGTGTAACGTATAACGTATAACGTATAACGTATTACGTATAACGTATAACATATAATCTATAACGCATATCCTAGAACTTATGCCGTATAACGTATAATGTATAACGTATAACGTATAACTTTTAACGTATAACGTATAACGTATAACGTATAACGTATAACGTATAACGTATAACGTATAACGTATAACGTATAACGTATAACGTGTAACGTATAACGTATAACGTATAACGTATAACGTATAACGTATAACGTATAACGTATAACGCAGAACGTAGAACGTATAACGTATAGCGTATAACGTGTAACGTATAACGTATAACGTATAACGTAAAACGTATAACGTATAACGTATAACGTATAACGTATAACGTATAACGTATAACGTGTAACGTATAACGTATAACGTATAACGTATAACGTATAACGTATAACGTATAACGTATAACGTATAACGTATAACGTATAACGTATAACGTATAACGTATAACGTATAACGTATAACGTATAACGTATAACGTATAACGTATAACGTATAACGTATAACGTATAACGTATGACGTATTACGTGTGACGTACAACGTATAACGTATAACGTATAACGTATAACGTATAACTTATAACGTATAACGTATAACGTATAACGTATAACGTATAACATATAACGTATAACGTATAACGTATAACGTATAACGTATAACGTATAACGTATAACCCATAACGTATATCGTATAACGTATAACATATAACGTATAACGTATATCGTATAACATATAACGTAGAACGTATAACGTATAACGTATAACGTATAACGTATAACTTATAACGTATAACGTATAACGTATAACGTATAACGTATAACATATAACGTATAACGTATAACGTATAACGTATAACGTATAACGTATAACGTATAACCCATAACGTATATCGTATAACGTATAACATATAACGTATAACGTATATCGTATAACATATAACGTAGAACGTATAACGTATAACGTATAACGTATAACGTATAACGTATAACGTATAACGTATAACGTATAACGTATATCGTATAACGTATAACGTATAACGTATAACGTATAACGTACAACGTATAATGTATAACGTATAACGTATAACGTATAACCTATAACGTATAACGTATAACCTATAACATAATACGTATAACGTATAACGTATAACGTATAACGTATAACGTATAACGCATAACGTATAACGTGTAACGTATAACGTCTAACGTACACCGTATAACGTATAACGTGTAACGTATAACGTCTAACGTATAGCGTATAACGTATATCGTATAACGTATAACGTTTAACGTATAACGTATAACATATAATGTAAAACGCATATCCTAGAACTTATGCTGAATAACGTATAACGTATGACGTATAACGTATAACGTATAACGTATAACGTATAACGTGTAACGTATAACGTATAACGTATTACGTATAACGTATAACGTATAACGTATAACGTATAACGTATAACGTATAACGTATAACGTATAACGTATAACGTATATCGTATAACGTATAACGTATAACGTATAACGTATAACGTACAACGTATAATGTATAACGTATAACGTATAACGTATAACCTATAACGTATAACGTATAACCTATAACGTAATACGTATAACGTATAACGTATAACGTATAACGTATAACGTATAACGCATAACGTATAACGTGTAACGTATAACGTCTAACGTACACCGTATAACGTATAACGTGTAACGTATAACGTCTAACGTATAGCGTATAACGTATATCGTATAACGTATAACGTTTAACGTATAACGTATAACATATAATGTAAAACGCATATCCTAGAACTTATGCTGAATAACGTATAACGTATGACGTATAACGTATAACGTATAACGTATAACGTATAACGTATAACGTATAACGTGTAACGTATAACGTATAACGTATAACGTATAACGTATAACGTATAACGTAGAACGTAGAACGTAGAACGTATAACGTATAACGTATAACGTATAACGTATAACGTAATACGTATAACGTATAACGTATAACGTATAACGTATAACGTATAACGTTTAACGTATAACGTATAACGTATAACGTATAACGTATAACGTATAACGTATAACGTATAACGTAGACCGTAGAACGTATAACGTATAACGTATAACGTATAACGTATAACGTATAACGTAATACGTATAACGTATAACGTATAACGTATAACGTATAACGTATAACGTTTAACGTATAACGTATAACGTATAACGTATGACGTATAACGTATAACGTATAACGTATAACGTATAACGTATAACGTATAACGTGTAACGTATAACGTATAACGTATAACGTATAACGTATAACGTATAACGTATAACGTATAACGTATGACGTATTACGTGTGACGTACAACGTATAACGTATAACGTATAACGTATAACGTATAACTTATAACGTATTACGTATAACCTATAACATATAACGTATAACGTATAACGTATAACGTATAGCTTATAACGTATAACGTATAACGTATAACGTATAACGTATAACGTATAACGTATAACGTATAACGTATAACGTATAACGTATAACGTATAATGTATAACCTATAACAAATAACGTATTACGTATAACGTATAACGTATAACGTATAACGTATAACGTATAACGTATAACGTATAACGTATAACGTATAACGTATAACGTATAACGCAAAACGTATAACGTATAACGTATAACGTATAACGTATAACGTATAACGTATAACGTATAACGCATAACGTATAACGTGTAACGTATAACGTCTAACGTACACCGTATAACGTATAACGTGTAACGTATAACGTCTAACGTATAGCGTATAACGTATATCGTATAACGTATAACGTTTAACGTATAACGTATAACATATAATGTAAAACGCATATCCTAGAACTTATGCTGAATAACGTATTACGTATAACGTATAACGTATAACGTATAACGTATAACGTATAAGGTATAACGTATAACGTATAACGTATAACGTATAACGTATAACGCATAACGTATAACGTATAACGTATAACGTATAACGTATAACGTATACCGTATAAAGTATAACGTATAACGTATAACGTATAACGTATAACGTATAACGTATAACGTATAACGTATAACGTATAGCGTATAACGTATAACGTATAACGTATAACGTATAACGCATAACGTATAACGTGTAACGTATAACGTCTAACGTATACCGTATAACGTATAACGTGTAACGTATAACTTCTAACGTATAGCGTATAACGTATATCGTATAACGTATAACGTTTAACGTATAACGTATAACATATAATGTAAAACGCATATCCTAGAACTTATGCTGAATAACGTATAACGTATAACGTATAACGTATAACGTATAACGTATAACGTATAACATATAACGTGTAACGTATAACGTATAACGCATAACGTATAACGTATAACGTATAACGTATAATGTATAACTTTTAACGTATAACGTATAACGTATAACGTAATACGTATAACGTATAACGTATAACGTATAACGTATAACGTATAACGTATAACGCATAACGTATAACGTATAACGTATAACGTATAACGTATAACGTATAACGCAGAACGTAGAACGTATAACGTATAGCGTATAACGTATAACGTATAACGTATAACGTATAACGTATAACGTATAACGTATAACGTATAACGTATAACGTATAACGTATAACGTATAACGTATATCGTATAACGTATAACGTATAACGTATAACGTATAACGTACAACGTATAATGTATAACGTATAACGTATAACGTATAACCTATAACGTATAACGTATAACCTATAACGTAATACGTATAACGTATAACGTATAACGTATAACGTATAACGTATAACGCATAACGTATAACGTGTAACGTATAACGTCTAACGTACACCGTATAACGTATAACGTGTAACGTATAACGTCTAACGTATAGCGTATAACGTATATCGTATAACGTATAACGTTTAACGTATAACGTATAACATATAATGTAAAACGCATATCCTAGAACTTATGCTGAATAACGTATAACGTATGACGTATAACGTATAACGTATAACGTATAACGTATAACGTGTAACGTATAACGTATAACGTATTACGTATAACGTATAACCTATAACGTATAACGTATAACGTATAACGTATAACGTATAACGTATAACGTATAACGTATATCGTATAACGTATAACGTATAACGTATAACGTATAACGTACAACGTATAATGTATAACGTATAACGTATAACGTATAACCTATAACGTATAACGTATAACCTATAACGTAATACGTATAACGTATAACGTATAACGTATAACGTATAACGTATAACGCATAACGTATAACGTGTAACGTATAACGTCTAACGTACACCGTATAACGTATAACGTGTAACGTATAACGTCTAACGTATAGCGTATAACGTATATCGTATAACGTATAACGTTTAACGTATAACGTATAACATATAATGTAAAACGCATATCCTAGAACTTATGCTGAATAACGTATAACGTATGACGTATAACGTATAACGTATAACGTATAACGTATAACGTATAACGTATAACGTGTAACGTATAACGTATAACGTATAACGTATAACGTATAACGTATAACGTAGAACGTAGAACGTAGAACGTATAACGTATAACGTATAACGTATAACGTATAACGTAATACGTATAACGTATAACGTATAACGTATAACGTATAACGTACAACGTTTAACGTATAACGTATAACGTATAACGTATAACGTATAACGTATAACGTATAACGTATAACGTAGACCGTAGAACGTATAACGTATAACGTATAACGTATAACGTATTACGTATAACCTATAACATATAACGTATAACGTATAACGTATAACGTATAGCTTATAACGTATAACGTATAACGTATAACGTATAACGTATAACGTATAACGTATAACGTATAACGTATAACGTATAACGTATAACGTATAATGTATAACCTATAACAAATAACGTATTACGTATAACGTATAACGTATAACGTATAACGTATAACGTATAACGTATAACGTATAACGTATAACGTATAACGTATAACGCATAACGTATAACGTATAACGTATAACGTATAACGTATAACGTATACCGTATAAAGTATAACGTATAACGTATAACGTATAACGTATAACGTATAACGTATAACGTATAACGTATAACGTATAGCGTATAACGTATAACGTATAACGTATAACGTATAACGTATAACGTATAACGTATAACGTATAACGTATAACGTATAACGTATAACGTATAACGTATAACGTATAACGAATAACGTATAACGTATAACGTATAACGTGTAACGTGGAACGTATAACGTATATCGTATAACGTATAACGTGTAACGTGTAACGTGTAACGTATAACGTATAACGTATAATGTATAACGTATAAAGTGTAACGCGTAACGTATAACGTATAACGTATAACGTATAACGTATAACGTATAACGTATAACGTATAACGTATTACGTATAACGTATAACGCATAACGTATAACGTGTAACGTATAACGTCTAACGTACACCGTATAACGTATAACGTGTAACGTATAACGTCTAACGTATAGCGTATAACGTATATCGTATAACGTATAACGTTTAACGTATAACGTATAACATATAATGTAAAACGCATATCCTAGAACTTATGCTGAATAACGTATTACGTATAACGTATAACGTATAACGTATAACGTATAACGTATAACGTATAACGTATAACGTATAACGTATAACGTATAACGCATAACGTATAACGTATAACGTATAACGTATAACGTATAACGTATACCGTATAAAGTATAACGTATAAAGTGTAACGCGTAACGTATAACGTATAACGTATAACGTATAACGTATAACGTATAACGTATAACGTATAACGTATTACGTATAACGTATAACGCATAACGTATAACGCGTAACGTATAACGTCTAACGTACACCGTATAACGTATAACGTGTAACGTATAACGTCTAACGTATAGCGTATAACGTATAACGTATAACGTATAACGTATAACGTATAACGTATAACGCATAACGTATAACGTATAACGTGTAACGTATAACGTCTAACGTATAACGTATAACGTATACCGTATAAAGTATAACGTATAAAGTGTAACGCGTAACGTATAACGTATAACGTATAACGTATAACGTATAACGTATAACGTATAACGTATAACGTATTACGTATAACGTATAACGCATAACGTATAACGCGTAACGTATAACGTCTAACGTACACCGTATAACGTATAACGTGTAACGTATAACGTCTAACGTATAGCGTATAACGTATATCGTATAACGTATAACGTTTAACGTATAACGTATAACATATAATGTAAAACGCATATCCTAGAACTTATGCTGAATAACGTATTACGTATAACGTATAACGTATAACGTATAACGTATAACGTATAAGGTATAACGTATAACGTATAACGTATAACGTATAACGTATAACGCATAACGTATAACGTATAACGTATAACGTATAACGTATAACGTATACCGTATAAAGTATAACGTATAACGTATAACGTATAACGTATAACGTATAACGTATAACGTATAACGTATAACGTATAGCGTATAACGTATAACGTATAACGTATAACGTATAACGCATAACGTATAACGTGTAACGTATAACGTCTAACGTATACCGTATAACGTATAACGTGTAACGTATAACTTCTAACGTATAGCGTATAACGTATATCGTATAACGTATAACGTTTAACGTATAACGTATAACATATAATGTAAAACGCATATCCTAGAACTTATGCTGAATAACGTATAACGTATAACGTATAACGTATAACGTATAACGTATAACGTATAACATATAACGTGTAACGTATAACGTATAACGCATAACGTATAACGTATAACGTATAACGTATAATGTATAACTTTTAACGTATAACGTATAACGTATAACGTAATACGTATAACGTATAACGTATAACGTATAACGTATAACGTATAACGTATAACGCATAACGTATAACGTATAACGTATAACGTATAACGTATAACGTATAACGCAGAACGTAGAACGTATAACGTATAGCGTATAACGTATAACGTATAACGTATAACGTATAACGTATAACGTATAACGTATAACGTATAACGTATAACGTATAACGTATAACGTATAACGTATATCGTATAACGTATAACGTATAACGTATAACGTATAACGTACAACGTATAATGTATAACGTATAACGTATAACGTATAACCTATAACGTATAACGTATAACCTATAACGTAATACGTATAACGTATAACGTATAACGTATAACGTATAACGTATAACGCATAACGTATAACGTGTAACGTATAACGTCTAACGTACACCGTATAACGTATAACGTGTAACGTATAACGTCTAACGTATAGCGTATAACGTATATCGTATAACGTATAACGTTTAACGTATAACGTATAACATATAATGTAAAACGCATATCCTAGAACTTATGCTGAATAACGTATAACGTATGACGTATAACGTATAACGTATAACGTATAACGTATAACGTGTAACGTATAACGTATAACGTATTACGTATAACGTATAACCTATAACGTATAACGTATAACGTATAACGTGTAACGTATAACGTATAACGTATAACGTATATCGTATAACGTATAACGTATAACGTATAACGTATAACGTACAACGTATAATGTATAACGTATAACGTATAACGTATAACCTATAACGTATAACGTATAACCTATAACGTAATACGTATAACGTATAACGTATAACGTATAACGTATAACGTATAACGCATAACGTATAACGTGTAACGTATAACGTCTAACGTACACCGTATAACGTATAACGTGTAACGTATAACGTCTAACGTATAGCGTATAACGTATATCGTATAACGTATAACGTTTAACGTATAACGTATAACATATAATGTAAAACGCATATCCTAGAACTTATGCTGAATAACGTATAACGTATGACGTATAACGTATAACGTATAACGTATAACGTATAACGTATAACGTATAACGTGTAACGTATAACGTATAACGTATAACGTATAACGTATAACGTATAACGTAGAACGTAGAACGTAGAACGTATAACGTATAACGTATAACGTATAACGTATAACGTAATACGTATAACGTATAACGTATAACGTATAACGTATAACGTACAACGTTTAACGTATAACGTATAACGTATAACGTATAACGTATAACGTATAACGTATAACGTATAACGTAGACCGTAGAACGTATAACGTATAACGTATAACGTATAACGTATTACGTATAACCTATAACATATAACGTATAACGTATAACGTATAACGTATAGCTTATAACGTATAACGTATAACGTATAACGTATAACGTATAACGTATAACGTATAACGTATAACGTATAACGTATAACGTATAACGTATAATGTATAACCTATAACAAATAACGTATTACGTATAACGTATAACGTATAACGTATAACGTATAACGTATAACGTATAACGTATAACGTATAACGTATAACGTATAACGCATAACGTATAACGTATAACGTATAACGTATAACGTATAACGTATACCGTATAAAGTATAACGTATAACGTATAACGTATAACGTATAACGTATAACGTATAACGTATAACGTATAACGTATAGCGTATAACGTATAACGTATAACGTATAACGTATAACGTATAACGTATAACGTATAACGTATAACGTATAACGTATAACGTATAACGTATAACGTATAACGAATAACGTATAACGTATAACGTATAACGTGTAACGTGGAACGTATAACGTATATCGTATAACGTATAACGTGTAACGTGTAACGTGTAACGTATAACGTATAACGTATAATGTATAACGTATAAAGTGTAACGCGTAACGTATAACGTATAACGTATAACGTATAACGTATAACGTATAACGTATAACGTATAACGTATTACGTATAACGTATAACGCATAACGTATAACGTGTAACGTATAACGTCTAACGTACACCGTATAACGTATAACGTGTAACGTATAACGTCTAACGTATAGCGTATAACGTATATCGTATAACGTATAACGTTTAACGTATAACGTATAACATATAATGTAAAACGCATATCCTAGAACTTATGCTGAATAACGTATTACGTATAACGTATAACGTATAACGTATAACGTATAACGTATAACGTATAACGTATAACGTATAACGTATAACGTATAACGCATAACGTATAACGTATAACGTATAACGTATAACGTATAACGTATACCGTATAAAGTATAACGTATAAAGTGTAACGCGTAACGTATAACGTATAACGTATAACGTATAACGTATAACGTATAACGTATAACGTATAACGTATTACGTATAACGTATAACGCATAACGTATAACGCGTAACGTATAACGTCTAACGTACACCGTATAACGTATAACGTGTAACGTATAACGTCTAACGTATAGCGTATAACGTATATCGTATAACGTATAACGTTTAACGTATAACGTATAACATATAATGTAAAACGCATATCCTAGAACTTATGCTGAATAACGTATTACGTATAACGTATAACGTATAACGTATAACGTATAACGTATAACGTATAACGTATAACGTATAACGTATAACGTATAACGCATAACGTATAACGTATAACGTATAACGTATAACGTATAACGTATACCGTATAAAGTATAACGTATAACGTATAAAGTATAACGTATAACGTATAACGTATAACGTATAACGTATAACGTATAGCGTATAACGTATAACGTATAACGTATAACGTATAACGCATAACGTATAACGTGTAACGTATAACGTCTAACGTATACCGTATAACGTATAACGTGTAACGTATAACTTCTAACGTATAGCGTATAACGTATATCGTATAACGTATAACGTTTAACGTATAACGTATAACATATAATGTAAAACGCATATCCTAGAACTTATGCTGAATAACGTATAACGTATAACGTATAACGTATAACGTATAACGTATAACGTATAACGTATAACGTGTAACGTATAACGTATAACGCATAACGTATAACGTATAACGTATAACGTATAATGTATAACTTTTAACGTATAACGTATAACGTATAACGTAATACGTATAACGTATAACGTATAACGTATAACGTATAACGTATAACGTATAACGCATAACGTATAACGTATAACGTATAACGTATAACGTATAACGTATAACGCAGAACGTAGAACGTATAACGTATAGCGTATAACGTATAACGTATAACGTATAACGTATAACGTATAACGTATAACGTATAACGTATAACGTATAACGTATAACGTATAACGTATAACGTATAACCTATAACAAATAACGTATTACGTATAACGTATAACGTATAACGTATAACGTATAACGCATAACGTATAACGTGTAACGTATAACGTCTAACGTATACCGTATAACGTATAACGTGTAACGTATAACTTCTAACGTATAGCGTATAACGTATATCGTATAACGTATAACGTTTAACGTATAACGTATAACATATAATGTAAAACGCATATCCTAGAACTTATGCTGAATAACGTATAACGTATAACGTATAACGTATAACGTATAACGTATAACGTATAACGTATAACGTGTAACGTATAACGTATAACGCATAACGTATAACGTATAACGTATAACGTATAATGTATAACTTTTAACGTATAACGTATAACGTATAACGTAATACGTATAACGTATAACGTATAACGTATAACGTATAACGTATAACGTATAACGCATAACGTATAACGTATAACGTATAACGTATAACGTATAACGTATAACGCAGAACGTAGAACGTATAACGTATAGCGTATAACGTATAACGTATAACGTATAACGTATAACGTATAACGTATAACGTATAACGTATAACGTATAACGTATAACGTATAACGTATAACGTATAACCTATAACAAATAACGTATTACGTATAACGTATAACGTATAACGTATAACGTGTAACGTATAACGTATACCGTATAAAGTATAACGTATAACGTATAACGTATAACGTATAACGTATAACGTATAACGTAATACGTATAACGTATAACGTATAACGTATAACGTATAACGTATACCGTATAAAGTATAACGTATAACGTATAACGTATAACGTATAACGTATAACGTATAACGTATAACGTATAACGTATAACGTATAGCGTATAACGTATAACGTATAACGTATAACGTATAACGTATAACGTATAACGTATAACGTATAACGTATAACGTATAACGTATAACGTATAACGTATAACGAATAACGTATAACGTATAACGTATAACGTGTAACGTGGAACGTATAACGTATATCGTATAACGTATAACGTGTAACGTGTAACGTGTAACGTATAACGTATAACGTATAATGTATAACGTATAAAGTGTAACGCGTAACGTATAACGTATAACGTATAACGTATAACGTATAACGTATAACGTATAACGTATAACGTATAACGTATAACGTATAACGTATAACGTATAACGTATAACGAATAACGTATAACGTATAACGTATAACGTATAACGTATAACGTATAACGTATAACGTATAACGTATAACGTATAACGTGTAACGTATAACGTGTAACGTATAACGTGTAACGTATAACGTGTAACGTATAACGTGTAACGTATAACGTATAACGTATAACGTATAACGTATAACGTATAACGTATAACGTATAACGTATAACGTATAACGTATAAAGTATAACGTATAACGTATAACGTATAACGTATAACGTAATACGTATAACGTATAACGTATAACGTATAACGTATAACGTATAACGTATAACGTATAACGTATAACGTATAACGTATAACGTATAACCTATAACAAATAACGTATAACGTATAACGTATAACGGATAACGTATAACGTATACCGTGTAACGTATAACGTATAACGTATAACGTATGACGTATAACGTATAACATATAATCTATAACGCATATCCTAGAACTTATGCCGTATAACGTATAATGTATAACGTATAACGTATAACTTTTAACGTATAACGTATAACGTATAACGTATAACGTATAACGTATAACGTATAACGTATAACGTATACCGTATATCGTATAACGTGTAACGTATGACGTATAACGTATAGCGTATAACGTATATCGTATAACGTATAACGTATAACGTATAACGTATAACGTATAACGTATAACGTATAACGTATAACGTATAACGTATAACGTAACACGTATAACGTATAACGTAATACGTATAACGTATAACGTATAACGTATAACGTATAACGTATAACGGATAACGTATAACGTATAACGTATAACGTATTACGTATAACGTATAACATATAATCTATAACGCATATCCTAGAACTTATGCCGTATAACGTATAATGTATAACGTATAACGTATTACGTATAACTTTTAACGTATAACGTATAACGTATAACGTATAACGTATAACGTATAACGTATAACGTATAACGTATAACGTATATCGTATAACGTATAACGTATAACGTATAACGTATAACGTACAACGTATAATGTATAACGTATAACGTATAACGTATAACCTATAACGTATAACGTATAAGCTATAACGTAATACGTATAACGTATAACGTATAACGTATAAAGCATAACGTATAACGTATAACGTATAACGTATAACGTATACCGTATATCGTATAACGTGTAACGTATGACGTATAACGTATAGCGTATAACGTATATCGTATAACGTATAACGTTTAACGTATAACGTATAACATATAATGTATAACGCATATCCTAGGACTTATGCTGAATAACGTATAACGTATAACGTATAACGTATAACGTATAACGTATAACGTATAACGTATAACGTATAACGTATAACGTGTAACGTATAACGTATACCGCATAAAGTATAACGTATAACGTATAACGTATAACGTATAACGTATAACGTATAACGTATAACTTTTAACGTATAACGTATAACGTATAACGTATAACGTATAACGTATAAAGTATAACGTATAACGTATAACGTATAACGTATAACGTATAACGAATAACGTATAACGTATAACGTATAACGTGTAACGTGTAACGTATAACGTATATCGTATTACGTATAACGTGTAACGTGTAACGTGTAACGTATAACGTATAACGTATAATGTATAACGTATAAAGTGTAACGCGTAACGTATAACGTATAACGTATAACGTATAACGTATAAAGTATAACGTATAACGTATAACGTATAACGTATAACGTATAACGAATAACGTATAACGTATAACGTATAACGTGTAACGTGTAACGTATAACGTATATCGTATTACGTATAACGTGTAACGTGTAACGTGTAACGTATAACGTATAACGTATAATGTATAACGTATAAAGTGTAACGCGTAACGTATAACGTATAACGTATAACGTATAACGTATAAAGTATAACGTATAACGTATAACGTATAACGTATAACGTATAACGAATAACGTATAACGTATAACGTATAACGTGTAACGTGTAACGTATAACGTATATCGTATTACGTATAACGTGTAACGTGTAACGTGTAACGTATAACGTATAACGTATAATGTATAACGTATAAAGTGTAACGCGTAACGTATAACGTATAACGTATAACGTATAACGTATAACGTATAACGTGTAACGTATAACGTGTAACGTATAACGTGTAACGTATAACGTGTAACGTATAACGTGTAACGTATAACGTATAACGTATAACGTATAACGTATAACGAATAACGTATAACGTATAACGTATAACGTATAACGTATAAAGTATAACGTATAACGTATAACGTATAACGTATAACGTAATACGTATAACGTATAACGTATAACGTATAACGTATAACGTATAACGTATAACGTATAACGTATAACGTATAACGTATAACGTATAACGTGTAACGTATAACGTATAACGTATAGCGTATAACGTATATCGTATAACGTATAACGTTTAACGTATAACGTATAACATATAATATAATGTATAACGCATATCCTAGAACTTATGCTGAATAACGTATAACGTATAACGTATAACGTATAACGTATAACGTATAACGTATAACGTATAATGTATAACTTTTAACGTATAACGTATAACGTATAACGTATAACGTAATACGTATAACGTATAACGTATAACGTATAACGTATAACGTGTAACGTATAACGTGTAACGTATAACGTGTAACGTATAACGTGTAACGTATAACGTGTAACGTATAACGTGTAACGTATAACGTATAACGTATAACGTATAACGTATAACGTATAACGTATAACGTATATCGTATAACGTATAACGTATAAAGTATAACGTATAACGTATAACGTATAACGTATAACGTAATACGTATAACGTATAACGTATAACGTATAACGTATAACGTATAACGTATAACGTATAACGTATAACGTATAACGTGTAACGTATAACGTATAACGTATAGCGTATAACGTATATCGTATAACGTATAACGTTTAACGTATAACGTATAACATATAATATAATGTATAACGCAAAAATCCTAGAACTTATGCTGAATAACGTATAACGTATAACGTATAACGTATAACGTATAACGTATAACGTATACCGTACAACGAATAACGTATAACGTATAACGTGTAGCGTATAACGTATATCGTGTAACGTATAACGTGTAACGTATAACGTATAACTTATAACGTATAAAGTATAACGTATAACGTATAACGGATAACGTATAACGTATACCGTGTAACGTATAACGTATAACGTATAACGGATAACGTATAACGTATACCGTATAAAGTATAACGTATAACGTATAACGTATAACGTATAACGTATAACGTATAACGTATAACGTATAACGTGTAGCGTATAACGTATATCGTGTAACGTATAACGTGTAACGTATAACGTATAGCGTATAACGTATAACGAATAACGTATAACGTATAACGTATAACGTATAACGTATAACGTATAACGTATAACGTATAACGTATAAAGTATAACGTATAACGTATAACGTATAACGTATAACGTATAACGAATAACGTATAACGTATAACGTATAACGTGTAACGTGTAACGTATAACGTATATCGTATTACGTATAACGTGTAACGTGTAACGTGTAACGTATAACGTATAACGTATAATGTATAACGTATAAAGTGTAACGCGTAACGTATAACGTATAACGTATAACGTATAACGTATAACGTATAACGTATAACGTATAACGTATAACGTATAACGTATAACGTATAACGAATAACGTATAACGTATAACGTATAACGTATAACGTATAACGTATAACGTATAACGTATAACGTATAACGTATAACGTGTAACGTATAAAGTGTAACGTATAACGTGTAACGTATAACGTGTAACGTATAACGTGTAACGTATAACGTATAACGTATAACGTATAACGTATAACGTATAACGTATAACGTATAACGTATAACGTATAACGTATAACGTATAAAGTATAACGTATAACGTATAACGTATAACGTATAACGTAATACGTATAACGTATAACGTATAACGTATAACGTATAACGTATAACGTATAACGTATAACGTATAACGTATAACGTATAACGTATAACGTGTAACGTATAACGTATAACGTATAATGTATAACGTATAAAGTGTAACGCGTAACGTATAACGTATAACGTATAACGTATAACGTATAACGTATAACGTGTAACGTATAACGTGTAACGTATAACGTGTAACGTATAACGTGTAACGTATAACGTGTAACGTATAACGTATAACGTATAACGTATAACGTATAACGAATAACGTATAACGTATAACGTATAACGTATAACGTATAAAGTATAACGTATAACGTATAACGTATAACGTATAACGTAATACGTATAACGTATAACGTATAACGTATAACGTATAACGTATAACGTATAACGTATAACGTACAACGTATAACGTATAACGTATAAAGTATAACGTATAACGTATACCGTTTAACGTATATCGCATAACGTATAACGTATAACGTATAACGTATAACGTATAACGTATAACGTATAACGTATAACGTATAACGTATAACGTATAACCTATAACAAATAACGTATTACGTATAACGTATAACGTATAACGTATAACGTATAACGTATAACGTATAACGTATAACGTATAACGTATAACGTATAACGTATAACGTATAACGTATAACGTATAACGTATAACGTATAACGTATAACGTATAACGTATAACGTATAACGTATAACGTATACCGTATAAAGTATAACGTATAACGTATAACGTATAACGTATAACGTATAACGTATAACGTATAACGTATAACGTATAACGTATAACGCATAACGTATAACGTATAACGTATAACGTATAATGTATAACGTATAACGTATAACCTATAACAAATAACGTATTACGTATAACGTATTACGTATAACGTATAACGTATAACGTATAACGTATAACGTATAACGTATAACGTATAACGTATAACGTATAACGTATAACGTACAACGTATAACGTATAACGTATACCGTATAAAGTATGACGTATAACGTATAACGTATAACGTATAACGTATAACGTATAACGTATAACGTATAACGTATAACGTATAGCGTATAACGTATAACGTATAACGTATAACGTATAACGTATAGCGTATAACGTATAACGTATAACGTATAACGTATAACGTATAACGTATAACGTATAACGTATAACGTATAACGTATAACGTATAACGTATAACGTATAACGTATAACGTATAACGTATAACGTATAACGTATAACGTATAACGTAGAACGTATAACGTATAACGTAGAACGTATAACGTATAACGTATAACGTATAACGTATAACGTATTACGTATAACCTATAACATATAACGTATAACGTATATCGTATAACGTATAACGTATAACGTATAACGTATAACGTACAACGTATAATGTATAACGTATAACGTATAACGTATAACCTATAACGTATAACGTATAAGCTATAACGTAATACGTATAACGTATAACGTATAACCTATAAAGCATAACGTATAACGTATAACGTATAACGTATAACGTATACCGTATAACGTATAACGTGTAACGTATGACGTATAACGTATAGCGTATAACGTATATCGTATAACGTATAACGTTTAACGTATAACGCATAACATATAATGTATAACGCATATCCTGGAACTTATGCTGAATAATGTATAACGTATAAAGTGTAACGCGTAACGTATAACGTATAACGTATAACGTATAACGTATAACGTATAACGTATAACGTATAACGTATAACGTATAACGTATAACGTATAACGTATAACGTATAACGAATAACGTAATACGTATAACGTATAACGTATAACGTATAACGTATAACGTATAACGTTTAACGTATAACGTATAACGTATAACGTATAACGTATAACGTATAACGTATAACGTATAACGTAGACCGTAGAACGTATAACGTATAACGTATAACGTATAACGTATTACGTATAACCTATAACATATAACGTATAACGTATAACGTATAACGTATAGCTTATAACGTATAACGTATAACGTATAACGTATAACGTATAACGTATAACGTATAACGTATAACGTATAACGTATAACGTATAACGTATAATGTATAACCTATAACAAATAACGTATTACGTATAACGTATAACGTATAACGTATAACGTATAACGTATAACGTATAACGTATAACGTATAACGTATAACGTATAACGCATAACGTATAACGTATAACGTATAACGTATAACGTATAACGTATACCGTATAAAGTATAACGTATAACGTATAACGTATAACGTGTAACGTATAACGTATAACGTATAACGTATAACGTATAACGTATAGCGTATAACGTATAACGTATAACGTATAACGTATAACGTATAACGTATAACGTATAACGTATAACGTATAACGTATAACGTATAACGTATAACGTATAACGAATAACGTATAACGTATAACGTATAACGTGTAACGTGGAACGTATAACGTATATCGTATAACGTATAACGTGTAACGTGTAACGTGTAACGTATAACGTATAACGTATAATGTATAACGTATAAAGTGTAACGCGTAACGTATAACGTATAACGTATAACGTATAACGTTATAACGTATAACGTATAACGTATAACGTATAACGTATAACGTATAACGAATAACGTATAACGTATAACGTATAACGTATAACGTATAACGTATAACGTATAACGTATAACGTATAACGTATAACGTGTAACGTATAACGTGTAACGTATAACGTGTAACGTATAACGTGTAACGTATAACGTGTAACGTATAACGTATAACGTATAACGTATAACGTATAACGTATAACGTATAACGTATAACGTATAACGTATAACGTATAAAGTATAACGTATAACGTATAACGTATAACGTATAACGTAATACGTATAACGTATAACGTATAACGTATAACGTATAACGTATAACGTATAACGTATAACGTATAACGTATAACGTATAACGTATAACGTATAACCTATAACAAATAACGTATTACGTATAACGTATAACGTATAACGTATAACGTATGACGTATAACGTATAACGTATAACGTATAACGTATAACGTATAACGTATAACGTATAACGTATAACGTATAACGTATAACGTATAACGTAGAACGTAGAGCGTATAACGTATAGCGTATAACGTATAACGTATAACGTATAACGTATAACGTATAACGTATAACGTATAGCGTATAACGTATAACATATAACGTATAACGTATAACGTATAACGTATAACGTATAACGTATAACGTATAACGTATAACGTATAACGTATAACGTATAACGTATAACGTATAACGTATAACGTAATACGTATAACGTATAACGTATAACGTATAACGTATAACGGATAACGTATAACGTATACCGTGTAACGTATAACGTATAACGTATAACGTATTACGTATAACGTATAACATATAATCTATAACGCATATCCTAGAACTTATGCCGTATAACGTATAATGTATAACGTATAACGTATAACTTTTAACGTATAACGTATAACGTATAACGTATAACGTATAACGTATAACGTATAACGTATAACGTATACCGTATATCGTATAACGTGTAACGTATGACGTATAACGTATAGCGTATAACGTATATCGTATAACGTATAACGTATAACGTATAACGTATAACGTATAACGTATAACGTATAACGTATAACGTATAACGTATAACGTAATACGTATAACGTATAACGTAATACGTATAACGTATAACGTATAACGTATAACGTATAACGGATAACGTATAACGTATAACGTATAACGTATTACGTATAACGTATAACATATAATCTATAACGCATATCCTAGAACTTATGCCGTATAACGTATAATGTATAACGTATAACGTATAACGTATAACTTTTAACGTATAACGTATAACGTATAACGTATAACGTATAACGTATAACGTATAACGTATAACGTATAACGTATAACGTATAACGTATATCGTATAACGTATAACGTATAACGTATAACGTATAACGTACAACGTATAATGTATAACGTATAACGTATAACGTATAACCTATAACGTATAACGTATAAGCTATAACGTAATACGTATAACGTATAACGTATAACGTATAAAGCATAACGTATAACGTATAACGTATAACGTATAACGTATACCGTATATCGTATAACGTGTAACGTATGACGTATAACGTATAGCGTATAACGTATATCGTATAACGTATAACGTTTAACGTATAACGTATAACATATAATGTATAACGCATATCCTAGGACTTATGCTGAATAACGTATAACGTATAACGTATAACGTATAACGTATAACGTATAACGTATAACGTATAACGTATAACGTATAACGTGTAACGTATAACGTATACCGCATAAAGTATAACGTATAACGTATAACGTATAACGTATAACGTATAACGTATAACTTTTAACGTATAACGTATAACGTATAACGTATAACGTATAACGTATAAAGTATAACGTATAACGTAACGTATAACGTATAACGTATAACGAATAACGTATAACGTATAACGTATAACGTGTAACGTGTAACGTATAACGTATATCGTATTACGTATAACGTGTAACGTGTAACGTGTAACGTATAACGTATAACGTATAATGTATAACGTATAAAGTGTAACGCGTAACGTATAACGTATAACGTATAACGTATAACGTATAACGTATAACGTATAACGTATAACGTATAACGTATAACGTATAACGTATAACGAATAACGTATAACGTATAACGTATAACGTATAACGTATAACGTATAACGTATAACGTATAACGTGTAACGTATAACGTGTAACGTATAACGTGTAACGTATAACGTGTAACGTATAACGTGTAACGTATAACGTGTAACGTATAACGTGTAACGTATAACGTGTAACGTATAACGTGTAACGTATAACGTATAACGTATAACGTATAACGTATAACGTATAACGTATAACGTATAACGTATAAAGTATAACGTATAACGTATAACGTATAACGTATAACGTAATACGTATAACGTATAACGTATAACGTATAACGTATAACGTATAACGTATAACGTATAACGTATAACGTATAACGTATAACGTATAACGTGTAACGAATAACGTATAACGTATAGCGTATAACGTATATCGTATAACGTATAACGTTTAACGTATAACGTATAACATATAATATAATGTATAACGCATATCCTAGAACTTATGCTGAATAACGTATAACGTATAACGTATAACGTATAACGTATAACGTATAACGTATAACGTACAACGAATAACGTATAACGTATAACGTGTAGCGTATAACGTATATCGTGTAACGTATAACGTGTAACGTATAACGTATAACGTATAACGTATAACGTATAACGTATAACGTATAACGTATAACGTATAACGTACAACGTATAACGTATAACGTATAAAGTATAACGTATAACGTATAACGGATAACGTATAACGTATACCGTGTAACGTATAACGTATAACGTATAACGTATAACGTATAACGTATAACATATAATCTATAACGCATATCCTAGAACTTATGCCGTATAACGTATCATGTATAACGTATAACGTATAACTTTTAACGTATAACGTATAACGTATAACGTATAACGTATAACGTATAACGTATAACGTATAACGTATAACGTGTAACGTATAACGTATAACGTATAACGTATAACGTATAACGTATAACGTATAACGTATAACGTATAACGTATAACGTATAACGTATAACGTATAACGAATAACGTATAACGTATAACGTATAACGTATAACGTATAACGTATAACGTATAACGTATAACGTGTAACGTATAACGTGTAACGTATAACGTGTAACGTATAACGTGTAACGTATAACGTGTAACGTATAACGTGTAACGTATAACGTGTAACGTATAACGTGTAACGTATAACGTATAACGTATAACGTATAACGTATAACGTATAACGTATAACGTATAACGTATAAAGTATAACGTATAACGTATAACGTATAACGTATAACGTAATACGTATAACGTATAACGTATAACGTATAACGTATAACGTATAACGTATAACGTATAACGTATAACGTATAACGTATAACGTATAACGTGTAACGTATAACGTATAACGTATAGCGTATAACGTATATCGTATAACGTATAACGTTTAACGTATAACGTATAACATATAATATAATGTATAACGCATATCCTAGAACTTATGCTGAATAACGTATAACGTATAACGTATAACGTATAACGTATAACGTATAACGTATAACGTACAACGAATAACGTATAACGTATAACGTGTAGCGTATAACGTATATCGTGTAACGTATAACGTGTAACGTATAACGTATAACGTATAACGTATAACGTATAACGTATAACGTATAACGTATAACGTATAACGTACAACGTATAACGTATAACGTATAAAGTATAACGTATAACGTATAACGGATAACGTATAACGTATACCGTGTAACGTATAACGTATAACGTATAACGTATAACGTATAACGTATAACATATAATCTATAACGCATATCCTAGAACTTATGCCGTATAACGTATAATGTATAACGTATAACGTATAACTTTTAACGTATAACGTATAACGTATAACGTATAACGTATAACGTATAACGTATAACGTATAACGTATAACGTGTAACGTATAACGTATAACGTATAACGTATAACGTATAACGTATAACGTATAACGTATAACGTATAACGTATAACGTATAACGTATAACGTATAACGTATAACGTATAACGTATAACGTATAATGTATAACTTTTAACGTATAACGTATAACGTATAACGTATAACGTAATACGTATAACGTATAACGTATAATGTATAACGTATAACGTATATCGTATAACGTATAACGTATAACGTAGAACGTATAACGTATAGCGTATAACGTATAACGTATAACGTATAACGTATAACGTATAACGTATAACGTATAACGTATAACGTATAACGTATAACGTATAACGTATAACCTATAACAAATAACGTATTACGTATAACGTATAACGTATAACGTATAACGTATAACGTATAACGTATAACGTATAACGTATAACGTATAACGTATAACGTATAACGTATAACGTATAACGTATAACGTATAACGTATAACGTATAACGTATAACGTATAACGTATAACGTATAACGTATAACGTATAACGTATAACGAATAACGTATAACGTATAACGTATAACGTATAACGTATAACGTAGAACGTAGAACGTAGAACGTAGAACGTAGAACGTATAACGTATAACGTATAACGTATAACGTATAACGTAATACGTATAACGTATAACGTATACCGTTTAACGTATATCGCATAACGTATAACGTATAACGTATAACGTATAAAGTATAACGTATAACGTATAACGTATAACGTATAACGTAATACGTATAACGTATAACGTATAACGTATAACGTATAACGTATAACGTATAACGTATAACGTATAACGTATAACGTATAACGTATAACGTGTAACGTATAACGTATAACGTATAGCGTATAACGTATATCGTATAACGTATAACGTTTAACGTATAACGTATAACATATAATATAATGTATAACGCATATCCTAGAACTTATGCTGAATAACGTATAACGTATAACGTATAACGTATAACGTATAACGTATAACGTATAACGTACAACGAATAACGTATAACGTATAACGTGTAGCGTATAACGTATATCGTGTAACGTATAACGTGTAACGTATAACGTATAACGTATAACGTATAACGTATAACGTATAACGTATAACGTATAACGTATAACGTACAACGTATAACGTATAACGTATAAAGTATAACGTATAACGTATAACGGATAACGTATAACGTATACCGTGTAACGTATAACGTATAACGTATAACGTATAACGTATAACGTATAACATATAATCTATAACGCATATCCTAGAACTTATGCCGTATAACGTATAATGTATAACGTATAACGTATAACTTTTAACGTATAACGTATAACGTATAACGTATAACGTATAACGTATAACGTATAACGTATAACGTATAACGTGTAACGTATAACGTATAACGTATAACGTATAACGTATAACGTATAACGTATAACGTATAACGTATAACGTATAACGTATAACGTATAACGTATAACGTATAACGTATAACGTATAACGTATAATGTATAACTTTTAACGTATAACGTATAACGTATAACGTATAACGTAATACGTATAACGTATAACGTATAATGTATAACGTATAACGTATATCGTATAACGTATAACGTATAACGTAGAACGTATAACGTATAGCGTATAACGTATAACGTATAACGTATAACGTATAACGTATAACGTATAACGTATAACGTATAACGTATAACGTATAACGTATAACGTATAACCTATAACAAATAACGTATTACGTATAACGTATAACGTATAACGTATAACGTATAACGTATAACGTATAACGTATAACGTATAACGTATAACGTATAACGTATAACGTATAACGTATAACGTATAACGTATAACGTATAACGTATAACGTATAACGTATAACGTATAACGTATAACGAATAACGTATAACGTATAACGTATAACGTATAACGTATAACGTAGAACGTAGAACGTAGAACGTAGAACGTAGAACGTATAACGTATAACGTATAACGTATAACGTATAACGTAATACGTATAACGTATAACGTATACCGTTTAACGTATATCGCATAACGTATAACGTATAACGTATAACGTATAACGTATAACGTATAACGTATAACGTATAACGTATAACGTATAACCTATAACAAATAACGTATTACGTATAACGTATAACGTATAACGTATAACGTATAACGTATAACGTATAACGTATAACGTATAACGTATAACGTATAACGTATAACGTATAACGTATAACGTATAACGTATAACGTATAACGTATAACGTATAACGTATACCGTATAAAGTATAACGTATAACGTATAACGTATAACGCATAACTTATAACGTATAACGTATAACGTATAACGTATAACGTATAACGCATAACGTATAACGTATAACGTATAACGTATAATGTATAACGTATAACGTATAACCTATAACAAATAACGTATTACGTATAACGTATTACGTATAACGTATAACGTATAACGTATAACGTATAACGTATAACGTATAACGTATAACGTATAACGTATAACGTATAACGTACAACGTATAACGTATAACGTATACCGTATAAAGTATGACGTATAACGTATAACGTATAACGTATAACGCGTAACGTATAACGTATAACGTATAACGTATAACGTATAGCGTATAACGTATAACGTATAACGTATAACGTATAACGTATAGCGTATAACGTATAACGTATAACGTATAACGTATAACGTATAACGTATAACGTATAACGTATAACGTATAACGTATAACGTATAACGTATAACGTATAACGTATAACGTATAACGTATAACGTATAACGTATAACGTATAACGTAGAACGTATAACGTATAACGTAGAACGTATAACGTATAACGTATAACGTATAACGTATAACGTATAACGTATTACGTATAACCTATAACGTATAACGTATATCGTATAACGTATAACGTATAACGTATAACGTATAACGTACAACGTATAATGTATAACGTATAACGTATAACGTATAACCTATAACGTATAACGTATAAGCTATAACGTAATACGTATAACGTATAACGTATAACCTATAAAGCATAACGTATAACGTATAACGTATAACGTATAACGTATACCGTATAACGTATAACGTGTAACGTATGACGTATAACGTATAGCGTATAACGTATATCGTATAACGTATAACGTTTAACGTATAACGTATAACATATAATGTATAACGCATATCCTGGAACTTATGCTGAATAACGTATAACGTATAACGTATAACGTATAACGTATAACGTATAACGTATAACGTATAACGTATAACGAATAACGTATAACGTATAACGTATAACGTGTAACGTGGAACGTATAACGTATATCGTATAACGTATAACGTGTAACGTGTAACGTGTAACGTATAACGTATAACGTATAATGTATAACGTATAAAGTGTAACGCGTAACGTATAACGTATAACGTATAACGTATAACGTATAACGTATAACGTATAACGTATAACGTATAACGTATAACGTATAACGTATAACGTATAACGAATAACGTATAACGTATAACGTATAACGTATAACGTATAACGTATAACGTATAACGTATAACGTATAACGTATAACGTGTAACGTATAACGTGTAACGTATAACGTGTAACGTATAACGTGTAACGTATAACGTGTAACGTATAACGTATAACGTATAACGTATAACGTATAACGTATAACGTATAACGTATAACGTATAACGTATACCGTATAACGTATAACGTATAAAGTATAACGTATAACGTATAACGTATAACGTATAACGTAATACGTATAACGTATAACGTATAACGTATAACGTATAACGTATAACGTATAACGTATAACGTATAACGTATAACGTATAACGTATAACGTATAACCTATAACAAATAACGTATTACGTATAACGTATAACGTATAACGTATAACGTATAACGTATAACGTATAACGTATAACGTATAACGTATAACGTATAACGTATAACGTATAACGTATAACGTATAACGTATAACGTATAACGTATAACGTATAACGTATAACGTAGAACGTAGAACGTATAACGTATAGCGTAAAACGTATAACGTATAACGTATAACGTATAACGTATAACGTATAGCGTATAACGTATAACGTATAACGTATAACGTATAACGTATAACGTATAACGTATAACGTATAACGTATAACGTATAACGTATAACGTATAACGTATAACGTATAACGTATAACGTATACCGTATAAAGTATAACGTATAACGTATAACGTATAACGTATAACGTATAACGTATAACGTATATCGTATAACGTATAACGTATAACGTTTAACGTATAACGTACAACGTATAATGTATAACGTATAACGTATAACGTATAACCTATAACGTATAACGTATAACCTATAACGTAATACGTATAACGTATAACGTATAACGTATAACGTATAACGCATAACGTATAACGTGTAACGTATAACGTCTAACGTATACCGTATAACGTATAACGTGTAACGTATAACGTCCAACGTATAGCGCATAACGTATATCGTATAACGTATAACGTTTAACGTATAACGTATAACATATAATGTAAAACGCATACCCTAGAACTTATGCTGAATAACGTATAACGTATAACGTATAACGTATAACGTATAACGTATAACGTATAACGTATAACGTGTGACGTATAACGTATAACGTATAACGTATAACGTATAACGTATAACGTAGAACGTAGAACGTAGAACGTATAACGTATAACGTATAACGTATAACGTATAACGTATAACGTAATACGTATAACGTATAACGTATAACGTATAACGTATAACGTATAACGTTTAACGTATAACGTATAACGTATAACGTATAACGTATAACGTATAACGTATAACGTATAACGTACACCGTAGAACGTATAACGTATAACGTATAACGTATAACGTATTACGTATAACCTATAACATATAACGTATAACGTATAACGTATAACGTATAGCTTATAACGTATAACGTATAACGTATAACGTATAACGTATAACGTATAACGTATAACGTATAACGTATAACGTATAACGTATAACGTATAACGTATAACGTATAACCTATAACAAATAACGTATTACGTATAACGTATAACGTATAACGTATAACGTATAACGTATAACGTATAACGTATAACGTATAACGTATAACGCATAACGTATAACGTATAACGTATAACGTATAACGTATAACGTATACCGTATAAAGTATAACGTATAACGTATAACGTATAACGTATAACGTATAACGTATAACGTATAACGTATAACGTATTACGTATAGCGTATAACGTATAACGTATAACGTATAACGTATAACGTATAACGTATAACGTATAACGTATAACGTATAACGTATAACGTATAAAGTATAACGTATAACGTATAACGTATAACGTATAACGTATAACGTATAACGTATAACGAATAACGTATAACGTATAACGTATAACGTATAACGTGTAACGTGGAACGTATAACGTATATCGTATAACGTATAACGTGTAACGTGTAACGTGTAACGTATATCGTATAACGTATAATGTATAACGTATAAAGTGTAACGCGTAACGTATAACGTATAACGTATAACGTATAACGTATAACGTATAACGTATAACGTATAACGTATAACGTATAACGTATAACGTATAACGAATAACGTATAACGTATAACGTATAACGTATAACGTATAACGTATAACGTATAACGTATAACGTATAACGTGTAACGTATAACGTATAACGTATAACGTGTAACGTATAACGTATAACGTATAACGTATAACGTGTAACGTATAACGTGTAACGTATAACGTGTAACGTATAACGTGTAACGTATAACGTGTAACGTATAACGTATAACGTATAACGTATAACGTATAACGTATAACGTATAACGTATAACGTATAACGTATAACGTATAAAGTATAACGTATAACGTATAACGTATAACGTATAACGTAATACGTATAACGTATAACGTATAACGTATAACGTATAACGTATAACGTATAACGTATAACGTATAACGTATAACGTATAACGTGTAACGTATAACGTATAACGTATAGCGTATAACGTATATCGTATAACGTATAACGTTTAACGTATAACGTATAACATATAATATAATGTATAACGCAAATATCCTAGAACTTATGCTGAATAACGTATAACGTATAACGTATAACGTATAACGTATAACGTATAACGTATAACGTATAACGTATAACGTACAACGAATAACGTATAACGTATAACGTGTAGCGTATAACGTATATCGTGTAACGTATAACGTGTAACGTATAACGTATAACGTATAACGTATAACGTATAACGTATAACGTATAACGTATAACGTATAACGTATAACGTATAACGTATAACGTATAACGTATAACGTATAAAGTATAACGTATAACGTATAACGTATAACGTATAACGTATAACGTATAACGTGTAGCGTATAACGTATATCGTGTAACGTATAACGTGTAACGTATAACGTATAGCGTATAACGTATAACGAATAACGTATAACGTATAACGTATAACGTATAACGTATAACGTATAACGTATAACGTATAAAGTATAACGTATAACGTATAACGTATAACGTATAACGTATAACGAATAACGTATAACGTATAACGTATAACGTGTAACGTGTAACGTATAACGTATATCGTATAACGTATAACGTGTAACGTGTAACGTGTAACGTATAACGTATAACGTATAATGTATAACGTATAAAGTGTAACGCGTAACGTATAACGTATAACGTATAACGTATAACGTATAACGTATAACGTATAACGTATAACGTATAACGAATAACGTATAACGTATAACGTATAACGTATAACGTATAACGTATAACGTATAACGTATAACGTATAACGTATAACGTATAACGTGTAACGTATAACGTGTAACGTATAACGTGTAACGTATAACGTGTAACGTATAACGTGTAACGTATAACGTGTAACGTATAACGTGTAACGTATAACGTATAACGTATAACGTATAACGTATAACGTATAACGTATAACGTATAACGTATAACGTATAACGTATAAAGTATAACGTATAACGTATAACGTATAACGTATAACGTAATACGTATAACGTATAACGTATAACGTATAACGTATAACGTATAACGGATAACGTATAACGTATACCGTGTAACGTATAACGTATAACGTATAACGTATAACGTATAACGTATAACATATAATCTATAACGCATATCCTAGAACTTATGCCGTATAACGTATAATGTATAACGTATAACGTATAACTTTTAACGTATAACGTATAACGTATAACGTATAACGTATAACGTATAACGTATAACGTATAACGTGTAACGTATAACGTGTAACGTATAACGTATAACGTATAACGTATAACGTATAACGTATAACGTATAACGTATAACGTATAACGTATAACGTATAACGTATAACGTATAACGTATAACGTATAACGTATAACGTATAACGTATAACGTATAACGTATAACGTATAACGTATAACGTATAACGTATAACGTATAACGTATAACGTATAACGTATAACGTATAACGTATAACGTATAACGTATAACGTATAACGTATAACGTATAACGTATAACGTATAACGTGTAACGTGTAACGTATAACGTATAACGTAGAACGTATAACGTATAGCGTATAACGTATAACGTATAACGTATAACGTATAACGTATAACGTATAACGTATAACGTATAACGTATAACGTATAACGTATAACGTATAACGTATAACGTATAACCTATAACAAATAACGTATTACGTATAACGTATAACGTATAACGTATAACGTATAACGTATAACGTATAACGCATAACGTATAACGTATAACGTATAACGTATAACGTATAACGTATAACGTATAACGTATAACGTATAACGTATAACGTATAACGTATAACGTATAACGAATAACGTATAACGTATAACGTATAACGTATAACGTATAACGTAGAACGTAGAACGTAGAACGTAGAACGTAGAACGTATAACGTATAACGTATAACGTATAACGTATAACGTAATACGTATAACGTATAACGTATACCGTTTAACGTATATCGCATAACGTATAACGTATAACGTATAACGTATAACGTATAACGTATAACGTATAACGTATAACGTATAACGTATAACGTATAACGTATAACCTATAACAAATAACGTATTACGTATAACGTATAACGTATAACGTATAACGTATAACGTATAACGTATAACGTATAACGTATAACGTATAACGTATAACGTATAACGTATAACGTATAACGTATAACGTATAACGTATAACGTATAACGTATAACGTATAACGTATAACGTATAACGTATACCGTATAAAGTATAACGTATAACGTATAACGTATAACGTATAACGTATAACGTATAACGTATAACGTATAACGTATAACGTATAACGCATAACGTATAACGTATAACGTATAACGTATAATGTATAACGTATAACGTATAACCTATAACAAATAACGTATTACGTATAACGTATTACGTATAACGTATAACGTATAACGTATAACGTAGAACGTATAACGTATAACGTATAACGTATAACGTATAACGTACAACGTATAACGTATAACGTATACCGTATAAAGTATGACGTATAACGTATAACGTATAACGTATAACGTATAACGTATAACGTATAACGTATAACGTATAACGTATAGCGTATAACGTATAACGTATAACGTATAACGTATAACGTATAGCGTATAACGTATGACGTATAACGTATAACGTATAACGTATAACGTATAACGTATAACGTATAACGTATAACGTATAACGTATAACGTAGAACGTATAACGTATAACGTAGAACGTATAACGTATAACGTACAACGTATAACGTATAACGCATTACGTATAACCTATTACATATAACGTATAACGTATATCGTATAACGTATAACGTATAACGTATAACGTATAACGTACAACGTATAATGTATAACGTATAACGTATAAATTATAACCTATAATGTATAACGTATAAGCTATAACGTAATACGTATAACGTATAACGTATAACCTATAAAGCATAACGTATAACGTATAACGTATAACGTATAACGTATACCGTATAACGTATAACGTGTAACGTATGACGTATAACGTATAGCGTATAACGTATATCGTATAACGTATAACGTTTAACGTATAACGTATAACATATAATGTATAACGCATATCCTGGAACTTATGCTGAATGACGTATAACGTATAACGTATATCGTATAACGTATAACGTATAACGTATAACGTATAACGTATAACGTATAACGTAATACGTATAACGTATAACGTAATACGTATAACGTATAACGTATAACGTATAACGTATAACGGATAACGTATAACGTATAACGTATAACGTATTACGTATAACGTATAACATATAATCTATAACGCATATCCTAGAACTTATGCCGTATAACGTATAATGTATAACGTATAACGTATAACTTTTAACGTATAACGTATAACGTATAACGTATAACGTATAACGTATAACGTATAACGTATAACGTATAACGTATAACGTATATCGTATAACGTATAACGTATAACGTATAACGTATAACGTATAACGTATAACGTATAACGTACAACGTATAATGTATAACGTATAACGTATAACGTATAACCTATAACGTATAACGTATAAGCTATAACGTAATACGTATAACGTATAACGTATAACGTATAAAGCATAACGTATAACGTATAACGTATAACGTATAACGTATAACGTATAACGTGTAACGTATAACGTATACCGCATAAAGTATAACGTATAACGTATAACGTATAACGTATAACGTATAACGTAATACGTATAACGTATAACGTATAACGTATAACGTATAAAGGATAACGTATAACGTATACCGTGTAACGTATAACGTATAACGTATAACGTATTACGTATAACGTATAACATATAATCTATAACGCATATCCTAGAACTTATGCCGTATAACGTATAATGTATAACGTATAACGTATAACTTTTAACGTATAACGTATAACGTATAACGTATAACGTATAACGTATAACGTATAACGTATAACGTATAACGTGTAACGTATAACGTGTAACGTATAACGTATAACGTATAACGTATAACGTATAACGTATAACGTATAACGTATAACGTATAACGTATAACGTATAACGTATAACGTATAACGTATAACGTATAACGTATAACGTATAACGTATAACGTATAACGTATAACGTATAACGTATAACGTATAACGTATAACGTATAACGTATAACGTATAACGTATAACGTATAACGTATAACGTATAACGTATAACGTATAACGTATAACGTATAACGTATAACGTATAACGTATAACGTATAACGTATAACGTATAACGTGTAACGTGTAACGTATAACGTATAACGTAGAACGTATAACGTATAGCGTATAACGTATAACGTATAACGTATAACGTATAACGTATAACGTATAACGTATAACGTATAACGTATAACGTATAACGTATAACGTATAACGTATAACCTATAACAAATAACGTATTACGTATAACGTATAACGTATAACGTATAACGTATAACGTATAACGTATAACGCATAACGTATAACGTATAACGTATAACGTATAACGTATAACGTATAACGTATAACGTATAACGTATAACGTATAACGTATAACGTATAACGTATAACGAATAACGTATAACGTATAACGTATAACGTATAACGTATAACGTAGAACGTAGAACGTAGAACGTAGAACGTAGAACGTATAACGTATAACGTATAACGTATAACGTATAACGTAATACGTATAACGTATAACGTATACCGTTTAACGTATATCGCATAACGTATAACGTATAACGTATAACGTATAACGTATAACGTATAACGTATAACGTATAACGTATAACGTATAACGTATAACGTATAACCTATAACAAATAACGTATTACGTATAACGTATAACGTATAACGTATAACGTATAACGTATAACGTATAACGTATAACGTATAACGTATAACGTATAACGTATAACGTATAACGTATAACGTATAACGTATAACGTATAACGTATAACGTATACCGTATAAAGTATAACGTATAACGTATAACGTATAACGTATAACGTATAACGTATACCGTGTAACGTATAACGTATAACGTATAACGTATTACGTATAACGTATAACATATAATCTATAACGCATATCCTAGAACTTATGCCGTATAACGTATAATGTATAACGTATAACGTATAACTTTTAACGTATAACGTATAACGTATAACGTATAACGTATAACGTATAACGTATAACGTATAACGTATAACGTATACCGTATATCGTATAACGTGTAACGTATGACGTATAACGTATAGCGTATAACGTATATCGTATAACGTATAACGTATAACGTATAACGTATAACGTATAACGTATAACGTATAACGTATAACGTATAACGTATAACGTAATACGTATAACGTATAACGTAATACGTATAACGTATAACGTATAACGTATAACGTATAACGGATAACGTATAACGTATAACGTATAACGTATTACGTATAACGTATAACATATAATCTATAACGCATATCCTAGAACTTATGCCGTATAACGTATAATGTATAACGTATAACGTATAACTTTTAACGTATAACGTATAACGTATAACGTATAACGTATAACGTATAACGTATAACGTATAACGTATAACGTATAACGTATATCGTATAACGTATAACGTATAACGTATAACGTATAACGTACAACGTATAATGTATAACGTATAACGTATAACGTATAACCTATAACGTATAACGTATAAGCTATAACGTAATACGTATAACGTATAACGTATAACGTATAAAGCATAACGTATAACGTATAACGTATAACGTATAACGTATAACGTATACCGTATATCGTATAACGTGTAACCTATGACGTATAACGTATAGCGTATAACGTATATCGTATAACGTATAACGTTTAACGTATAACGTATAACATATAATGTATAACGCATATCCTAGGACTTATGCTGAATAACGTATAACGTATAACGTATAACGTATAACGTATAACGTATAACGTATAACGTGTAACGTATAACGTGTAACGTATAACGTGTAACGTATAACGTGTAACGTATAACGTGTAACGTATAACGTATAACGTATAACGTATAACGTATAACGTATAACGTATAACGTATAACGTATAACGTATACCGTATAACGTATAACGTATAAAGTATAACGTATAACGTATAACGTATAACGTATAACGTAATACGTATAACGTATAACGTATAACGTATAACGTATAACGTATAACGTATAACGTATAACGTATAACGTATAACGTATAACGTATAACGTATAACCTATAACAAATAACGTATTACGTATAACGTATAACGTATAACGTATAACGTATAACGTATAACGTATAACGTATAACGTATAACGTATAACGTATAACGTATAACGTATAACGTATAACGTATAACGTATAACGTATAACGTATAACGTATAACGTATAACGTAGAACGTAGAACGTATAACGTATAGCGTAAAACGTATAACGTATAACGTATAACGTATAACGTATAACGTATAGCGTATAACGTATAACGTATAACGTATAACGTATAACGTATAACGTATAACGTATAACGTATAACGTATAACGTATAACGTATAACGTATAACGTATAACGTATAACGTATAACGTATACCGTATAAAGTATAACGTATAACGTATAACGTATAACGTATAACGTATAACGTATAACGTATATCGTATAACGTATAACGTATAACGTTTAACGTATAACGTACAACGTATAATGTATAACGTATAACGTATAACGTATAACCTATAACGTATAACGTATAACCTATAACGTAATACGTATAACGTATAACGTATAACGTATAACGTATAACGCATAACGTATAACGTGTAACGTATAACGTCTAACGTATACCGTATAACGTATAACGTGTAACGTATAACGTCTAACGTATAGCGTATAACGTATATCGTATAACGTATAACGTTTAACGTATAACGTATAACATATAATGTAAAACGCATACCCTAGAACTTATGCTGAATAACGTATAACGTATAACGTATAACGTATAACGTATAACGTATAACGTATAACGTATAACGTGTGACGTATAACGTATAACGTATAACGTATAACGTATAACGTATAACGTAGAACGTAGAACGTAGAACGTATAACGTATAACGTATAACGTATAACGTATAACGTATAACGTAATACGTATAACGTATAACGTATAACGTATAACGTATAACGTATAACGTTTAACGTATAACGTATAACGTATAACGTATAACGTATAACGTATAACGTATAACGTATAACGTACACCGTAGAACGTATAACGTATAACGTATAACGTATAACGTATTACGTATAACCTATAACATATAACGTATAACGTATAACGTATAACGTATAGCTTATAACGTATAACGTATAACGTATAACGTATAACGTATAACGTATAACGTATAACGTATAACGTATAACGTATAACGTATAACGTATAACGTATAACGTATAACCTATAACAAATAACGTATTACGTATAACGTATAACGTATAACGTATAACGTATAACGTATAACGTATAACGTATAACGTATAACGTATAACGCATAACGTATAACGTATAACGTATAACGTATAACGTATAACGTATACCGTATAAAGTATAACGTATAACGTATAACGTATAACGTATAACGTATAACGTATAACGTATAACGTATAACGTATTACGTATAGCGTATAACGTATAACGTATAACGTATAACGTATAACGTATAACGTATAACGTATAACGTATAACGTATAACGTATAACGTATAAAGTATAACGTATAACGTATAACGTATAACGTATAACGTATAACGTATAACGTATAACGAATAACGTATAACGTATAACGTATAACGTATAACGTGTAACGTGGAACGTATAACGTATATCGTATAACGTATAACGTGTAACGTGTAACGTGTAACGTATATCGTATAACGTATAATGTATAACGTATAAAGTGTAACGCGTAACGTATAACGTATAACGTATAACGTATAACGTATAACGTATAACGTATAACGTATAACGTATAACGTATAACGTATAACGTATAACGAATAACGTATAACGTATAACGTATAACGTATAACGTATAACGTATAACGTATAACGTATAACGTATAACGTGTAACGTATAACGTATAACGTATAACGTGTAACGTATAACGTATAACGTATAACGTATAACGTGTAACGTATAACGTGTAACGTATAACGTGTAACGTATAACGTGTAACGTATAACGTGTAACGTATAACGTATAACGTATAACGTATAACGTATAACGTATAACGTATAACGTATAACGTATAACGTATAACGTATAAAGTATAACGTATAACGTATAACGTATAACGTATAACGTAATACGTATAACGTATAACGTATAACGTATAACGTATAACGTATAACGTATAACGTATAACGTATAACGTATAACGTATAACGTGTAACGTATAACGTATAACGTATAGCGTATAACGTATATCGTATAACGTATAACGTTTAACGTATAACGTATAACATATAATATAATGTATAACGCAAATATCCTAGAACTTATGCTGAATAACGTATAACGTATAACGTATAACGTATAACGTATAACGTATAACGTATAACGTATAACGTACAACGAATAACGTATAACGTATAACGTGTAGCGTATAACGTATATCGTGTAACGTATAACGTGTAACGTATAACGTATAACGTATAACGTATAACGTATAACGTATAACGTATAACGTATAACGTATAACGTATAACGTATAACGTATAACGTATAACGTATAACGTATAAAGTATAACGTATAACGTATAACGTATAACGTATAACGTATAACGTATAACGTGTAGCGTATAACGTATATCGTGTAACGTATAACGTGTAACGTATAACGTATAGCGTATAACGTATAACGAATAACGTATAACGTATAACGTATAACGTATAACGTATAACGTATAACGTATAACGTATAAAGTATAACGTATAACGTATAACGTATAACGTATAACGTATAACGAATAACGTATAACGTATAACGTATAACGTGTAACGTGTAACGTATAACGTATATCGTATAACGTATAACGTGTAACGTGTAACGTGTAACGTATAACGTATAACGTATAATGTATAACGTATAAAGTGTAACGCGTAACGTATAACGTATAACGTATAACGTATAACGTATAACGTATAACGTATAACGTATAACGTATAACGAATAACGTATAACGTATAACGTATAACGTATAACGTATAACGTATAACGTATAACGTATAACGTATAACGTATAACGTATAACGTATAACGTATAACGTGTAACGTATAACGTGTAACGTATAACGTGTAACGTATAACGTGTAACGTATAACGTGTAACGTATAACGTGTAACGTATAACGTGTAACGTATAACGTATAACGTATAACGTATAACGTATAACGTATAACGTATAACGTATAACGTATAACGTATAACGTATAAAGTATAACGTATAACGTATAACGTATAACGTATAACGTAATACGTATAACGTATAACGTATAACGTATAACGTATAACGTATAACGGATAACGTATAACGTATACCGTGTAACGTATAACGTATAACGTATAACGTATAACGTATAACGTATAACATATAATCTATAACGCATATCCTAGAACTTATGCCGTATAACGTATAATGTATAACGTATAACGTATAACTTTTAACGTATAACGTATAACGTATAACGTATAACGTATAACGTATAACGTATAACGTATAACGTGTAACGTATAACGTGTAACGTATAACGTATAACGTATAACGTATAACGTATAACGTATAACGTATAACGTATAACGTATAACGTATAACGTATAACGTATAACGTATAACGTATAACGTATAACGTATAACGTATAACGTATAACGTATAACGTATAACGTATAACGTATAACGTATAACGTATAACGTATAACGTATAACGTATAACGTATAACGTATAACGTATAACGTATAACGTATAACGTATAACGTATAACGTATAACGTATAACGTATAACGTATAACGTGTAACGTGTAACGTATAACGTATAACGTAGAACGTATAACGTATAACGTATAACGAATAACGTATAACGTATAACGTATAACGTATAACGTATAACGTAGAACGTAGAACGTAGAACGTAGAACGTAGAACGTATAACGTATAACGTATAACGTATAACGTATAACGTAATACGTATAACGTATAACGTATACCGTTTAACGTATATCGCATAACGTATAACGTGTAACGTATAACGTATAACGTATAACGTATAACGTATAACGTATAACGTATAACGTATAACGTATAACGTATAACGTATAAAGTATAACGTATAACGTATAACGTATAACGTATAACGTATAACGTATAACGTATAACGTATAACGTATAACGTATAACGTATAACGTATAACCTATAACAAATAACGTATTACGTATAACGTATAACGTATAACGTATAACGTATAACGTATAACGTATAACGTATAACGCATAACGTATAACGTATAACGTATAACGTATAACGTATAACGTATAACGTATAACGTATAACGTATAACGTATAACGTATAACGTATAACGTATAACGAATAACGTATAACGTATAACGTATAACGTATAACGTATAACGTAGAACGTAGAACGTAGAACGTAGAACGTAGAACGTATAACGTATAACGTATAACGTATAACGTATAACGTAATACGTATAACGTATAACGTATACCGTTTAACGTATATCGCATAACGTATAACGTATAACGTATAACGTATAACGTATAACGTATAACGTATAACGTATAACGTATAACGTATAACATATAATCTATAACGCATATCCTAGAACTTATGCCGTATAACGTATAATGTATAACGTATAACGTATAACTTTTAACGTATAACGTATAACGTATAACGTATAACGTATAACGTAAAACGTATAACGTATAACGTATAACGTATAACGTATAACGTATAACGTATAACGTATAACGTATAACGTATAACGTATAACGTATACCGTATAAAGTATAACGTATAACGTATAACGTATAACGTATAACGTATAACGTATAACGTATAACGTATAACGTATAACGCATAACGTATAACGTATAACGTATAACGTATAATGTATAACGTATAACGTATAACCTATAACAAATAACGTATTACGTATAACGTATTACGTATAACGTATAACGTATAACGTATAACGTAGAACGTATAACGTATAACGTATAACGTATAACGTATAACGTACAACGTATAACGTATAACGTATACCGTATAAAGTATGACGTATAACGTATAACGTATAACGTATAACGTATAACGTATAACGTATAACGTATAACGTATAACGTATAGCGTATAACGTATAACGTATAACGTATAACGTATAACGTATAGCGTATAACGTATGACGTATAACGTATAACGTATAACGTATAACGTATAACGTATAACGTATAACGTATAACGTATAACGTATAACGTAGAACGTATAACGTATAACGTAGAACGTATAACGTATAACGTACAACGTATAACGTATAACGCATTACGTATAACCTATTACATATAACGTATAACGTATATCGTATAACGTATAACGTATAACGTATAACGTATAACGTACAACGTATAATGTATAACGTATAACGTATAAATTATAACCTATAATGTATAACGTATAAGCTATAACGTAATACGTATAACGTATAACGTATAACCTATAAAGCATAACGTATAACGTATAACGTATAACGTATAACGTATACCGTATAACGTATAACGTGTAACGTATGACGTATAACGTATAGCGTATAACGTATATCGTATAACGTATAACGTTTAACGTATAACGTATAACATATAATGTATAACGCATATCCTGGAACTTATGCTGAATGACGTATAACGTATAACGTATATCGTATAACGTATAACGTATAACGTATAACGTATAACGTATAACGTATAACGTAATACGTATAACGTATAACGTAATACGTATAACGTATAACGTATAACGTATAACGTATAACGGATAACGTATAACGTATAACGTATAACGTATTACGTATAACGTATAACATATAATCTATAACGCATATCCTAGAACTTATGCCGTATAACGTATAATGTATAACGTATAACGTATAACTTTTAACGTATAACGTATAACGTATAACGTATAACGTATAACGTATAACGTATAACGTATAACGTATAACGTATAACGTATATCGTATAACGTATAACGTATAACGTATAACGTATAACGTATAACGTATAACGTATAACGTACAACGTATAATGTATAACGTATAACGTATAACGTATAACCTATAACGTATAACGTATAAGCTATAACGTAATACGTATAACGTATAACGTATAACGTATAAAGCATAACGTATAACGTATAACGTATAACGTATAACGTATAACGTATAACGTGTAACGTATAACGTATACCGCATAAAGTATAACGTATAACGTATAACGTATAACGTATAACGTATAACGTAATACGTATAACGTATAACGTATAACGTATAACGTATAAAGGATAACGTATAACGTATACCGTGTAACGTATAACGTATAACGTATAACGTATTACGTATAACGTATAACATATAATCTATAACGCATATCCTAGAACTTATGCCGTATAACGTATAATGTATAACGTATAACGTATAACTTTTAACGTATAACGTATAACGTATAACGTATAACGTATAACGTATAACGTATAACGTATAACGTATAACGTGTAACGTATAACGTGTAACGTATAACGTATAACGTATAACGTATAACGTATAACGTATAACGTATAACGTATAACGTATAACGTATAACGTATAACGTATAACGTATAACGTATAACGTATAACGTATAACGTATAACGTATAACGTATAACGTATAACGTATAACGTATAACGTATAACGTATAACGTATAACGTATAACGTATAACGTATAACGTATAACGTATAACGTATAACGTATAACGTATAACGTATAACGTATAACGTATAACGTATAACGTATAACGTATAACGTATAACGTATAACGTGTAACGTGTAACGTATAACGTATAACGTAGAACGTATAACGTATAGCGTATAACGTATAACGTATAACGTATAACGTATAACGTATAACGTATAACGTATAACGTATAACGTATAACGTATAACGTATAACGTATAACGTATAACCTATAACAAATAACGTATTACGTATAACGTATAACGTATAACGTATAACGTATAACGTATAACGTATAACGCATAACGTATAACGTATAACGTATAACGTATAACGTATAACGTATAACGTATAACGTATAACGTATAACGTATAACGTATAACGTATAACGTATAACGAATAACGTATAACGTATAACGTATAACGTATAACGTATAACGTAGAACGTAGAACGTAGAACGTAGAACGTAGAACGTATAACGTATAACGTATAACGTATAACGTATAACGTAATACGTATAACGTATAACGTATACCGTTTAACGTATATCGCATAACGTATAACGTATAACGTATAACGTATAACGTATAACGTATAACGTATAACGTATAACGTATAACGTATAACGTATAACGTATAACCTATAACAAATAACGTATTACGTATAACGTATAACGTATAACGTATAACGTATAACGTATAACGTATAACGTATAACGTATAACGTATAACGTATAACGTATAACGTATAACGTATAACGTATAACGTATAACGTATAACGTATAACGTATACCGTATAAAGTATAACGTATAACGTATAACGTATAACGTATAACGTATAACGTATACCGTGTAACGTATAACGTATAACGTATAACGTATTACGTATAACGTATAACATATAATCTATAACGCATATCCTAGAACTTATGCCGTATAACGTATAATGTATAACGTATAACGTATAACTTTTAACGTATAACGTATAACGTATAACGTATAACGTATAACGTATAACGTATAACGTATAACGTATAACGTATACCGTATATCGTATAACGTGTAACGTATGACGTATAACGTATAGCGTATAACGTATATCGTATAACGTATAACGTATAACGTATAACGTATAACGTATAACGTATAACGTATAACGTATAACGTATAACGTATAACGTAATACGTATAACGTATAACGTAATACGTATAACGTATAACGTATAACGTATAACGTATAACGGATAACGTATAACGTATAACGTATAACGTATTACGTATAACGTATAACATATAATCTATAACGCATATCCTAGAACTTATGCCGTATAACGTATAATGTATAACGTATAACGTATAACTTTTAACGTATAACGTATAACGTATAACGTATAACGTATAACGTATAACGTATAACGTATAACGTATAACGTATAACGTATATCGTATAACGTATAACGTATAACGTATAACGTATAACGTACAACGTATAATGTATAACGTATAACGTATAACGTATAACCTATAACGTATAACGTATAAGCTATAACGTAATACGTATAACGTATAACGTATAACGTATAAAGCATAACGTATAACGTATAACGTATAACGTATAACGTATAACGTATACCGTATATCGTATAACGTGTAACGTATGACGTATAACGTATAGCGTATAACGTATATCGTATAACGTATAACGTTTAACGTATAACGTATAACATATAATGTATAACGCATATCCTAGGACTTATGCTGAATAACGTATAACGTATAACGTATAACGTATAACGTATAACGTATAACGTATAACGTGTAACGTATAACGTATACCGCATAAAGTATAACGTATAACGTATAACGTATAACGTATAACGTATAACGTAATACGTATAACGTATAACGTATAACGTATAACGTATAAAGGATAACGTATAACGTATACCGTGTAACGTATAACGTATAACGTATAACGTATTACGTATAACGTATAACATATAATCTATAACGCATATCCTAGAACTTATGCCGTATAACGTATAATGTATAACGTATAACGTATAACTTTTAACGTATAACGTATAACGTATAACGTATAACGTATAACGTATAACGTATAACGTATAACGTATAACGTGTAACGTATAACGTATAACGTATAACGTATAACGTATAACGTATAACGTATAACGTATAACGTATAACGTATTACGTATAACGTATAACGTATATCGTATAACGTATAACGTATAACGTTTAACGTATAACGTACAACGTATAATGTATAACGTATAACGTATAACGTATAACCTATAACGTATAACGTATAACCTATAACGTAATACGTATAACGTATAACGTATAACGTATAACGTATAACGCATAACGTATAACGTGTAACGTATAACGTCTAACGTATACCGTATAACGTATAACGTGTAACGTATAACGTCTAACGTATAGCGTATAACGTATATCGTATAACGTATAACGTTTAACGTATAACGTATAACATATAATGTAAAACGCATACCCTAGAACTTATGCTGAATAACGTATAACGTATAACGTATAACGTATAACGTATAACGTATAACGTATAACGTATAACGTATAACGTGTGACGTATAACGTATAACGTATAACGTATAACGTATAACGTATAACGTAGAACGTAGAACGTAGAACGTATAACGTATAACGTATAACGTATAACGTATAACGTAATACGTATAACGTATAACGTATAACGTATAACGTATAACGTATAACGTTTAACGTATAACGTATAACGTATAACGTATAACGTATAACGTATAACGTATAGCGTATAACGTATATCGTATAACGTATAACGTATAACGTATAACGTATAACGTATAACGTATAACGTATAACGTATAACGTATAACGTATAACGTAATACGTATAACGTATAACGTAATACGTATAACGTATAACGTATAACGTATAACGTATAACGGATAACGTATAACGTATAACGTATAACGTATTACGTATAACGTATAACATATAATCTATAACGCATATCCTAGAACTTATGCCGTATAACGTATAATGTATAACGTATAACGTATAACTTTTAACGTATAACGTATAACGTATAACGTATAACGTATAACGTATAACGTATAACGTATAACGTATAACGTATAACGTATATCGTATAACGTATAACGTATAACGTATAACGTATAACGTACAACGTATAATGTATAACGTATAACGTATAACGTATAACCTATAACGTATAACGTATAAGCTATAACGTAATACGTATAACGTATAACGTATAACGTATAAAGCATAACGTATAACGTATAACGTATAACGTATAACGTATAACGTATACCGTATATCGTATAACGTGTAACGTATGACGTATAACGTATAGCGTATAACGTATATCGTATATCGTATAACGTATAACGTTTAACGTATAACGTATAACATATAATGTATAACGCATATCCTAGGACTTATGCTGAATAACGTATAACGTATAACGTATAACGTATAACGTATAACGTATAACGTATAACGTATAACGTATAACGTGTAACGTATAACGTATACCGCATAAAGTATAACGTATAACGTATAACGTATAACGTATAACGTATAACGTAATACGTATAACGTATAACGTATAACGTATAACGTATAAAGGATAACGTATAACGTATACCGTGTAACGTATAACGTATAACGTATAACGTATTACGTATAACGTATAACATATAATCTATAACGCATATCCTAGAACTTATGCCGTATAACGTATAATGTATAACGTATAACGTATAACTTTTAACGTATAACGTATAACGTATAACGTATAACGTATAACGTATAACGTATAACGTATAACGTATAACGTATAACGTGTAACGTATAACGTATAACGTATAACGTATAACGTATAACGTATAACGTATAACGTATAACGTATAACGTATAACGTATAACGTATAACGTATAACGTATATCGTATAACGTATAACGTATAACGTTTAACGTATAACGTACAACGTATAATGTATAACGTATAACGTATAACGTATAACCTATAACGTATAACGTATAACCTATAACGTAATACGTATAACGTATAACGTATAACGTATAACGTATAACGCATAACGTATAACGTGTAACGTATAACGTCTAACGTATACCGTATAACGTATAACGTGTAACGTATAACGTCTAACGTATAGCGTATAACGTATATCGTATAACGTATAACGTTTAACGTATAACGTATAACATATAATGTAAAACGCATACCCTAGAACTTATGCTGAATAACGTATAACGTATAACGTATAACGTATAACGTATAACGTATAACGTATAACGTATAACGTGTGACGTATAACGTATAACGTATAACGTATAACGTATAACGTATAACGTAGAACGTAGAACGTAGAACGTATAACGTATAACGTATAACGTATAACGTATAACGTAATACGTATAACGTATAACGTATAACGTATAACGTATAACGTATAACGTTTAACGTATAACGTATAACGTATAACGTATAACGTATAACGTATAACGTATAACGTATAACGTACACCGTAGAACGTATAACGTATAACGTATAACGTATAACGTATTACGTATAACCTATAACATATAACGTATAACGTATAACGTATAACGTATAGCTTATAACGTATAACGTATAACGTATAACGTATAACGTATAACGTATAACGTATAACGTATAACGTATAACGTATAACGTATAACGTATAACGTATAACCTATAACAAATAACGTATTACGTATAACGTATAACGTATAACGTATAACGTATAACGTATAACGTATAACGTATAACGTATAACGTATAACGCATAACGTATAACGTATAACGTATAACGTATAACGTATAACGTATACCGTATAAAGTATAACGTATAACGTATAACGTATAACGTATAACGTATAACGTATAACGTATAACGTATAACGTATTACGTATAGCGTATAACGTATAACGTATAACGTATAACGTATAACGTATAACGTATAACGTATAACGTATAACGTATAACGTATAACGTATAACGTATAAAGTATAACGTATAACGTATAACGTATAACGTATAACGTATAACGTATAACGTATAACGAATAACGTATAACGTATAACGTATAACGTATAACGTGTAACGTGGAACGTATAACGTATATCGTATAACGTATAACGTGTAACGTGTAACGTGTAACGTATATCGTATAACGTATAATGTATAACGTATAAAGTGTAACGCGTAACGTATAACGTATAACGTATAACGTATAACGTATAACGTATAACGTATAACGTATAACGTATAACGTATAACGTATAACGAATAACGTATAACGTATAACGTATAACGTATAACGTATAACGTATAACGTATAACGTATAACGTATAACGTGTAACGTATAACGTATAACGTATAACGTGTAACGTATAACGTATAACGTATAACGTATAACGTGTAACGTATAACGTGTAACGTATAACGTGTAACGTATAACGTGTAACGTATAACGTGTAACGTATAACGTATAACGTATAACGTATAACGTATAACGTATAACGTATAACGTATAACGTATAACGTATAACGTATAAAGTATAACGTATAACGTATAACGTATAACGTATAACGTAATACGTATAACGTATAACGTATAACGTATAACGTATAACGTATAACGTATAACGTATAACGTATAACGTATAACGTATAACGTATAACGTGTAACGTATAACGTATAACGTATAGCGTATAACGTATATCGTATAACGTATAACGTTTAACGTATAACGTATAACATATAATATAATGTATAACGCAAATATCCTAGAACTTATGCTGAATAACGTATAACGTATAACGTATAACGTATAACGTATAACGTATAACGTATAACGTATAACGTACAACGAATAACGTATAACGTATAACGTGTAGCGTATAACGTATATCGTGTAACGTATAACGTGTAACGTATAACGTATAACGTATAACGTATAACGTATAACGTATAACGTATAACGTATAACGTATAACGTATAACGTATAACGTATAACGTATAACGTATAACGTATAAAGTATAACGTATAACGTATAACGTATAACGTATAACGTATAACGTATAACGTGTAGCGTATAACGTATATCGTGTAACGTATAACGTGTAACGTATAACGTATAGCGTATAACGTATAACGAATAACGTATAACGTATAACGTATAACGTATAACGTATAACGTATAACGTATAACGTATAAAGTATAACGTATAACGTATAACGTATAACGTATAACGTATAACGAATAACGTATAACGTATAACGTATAACGTGTAACGTGTAACGTATAACGTATATCGTATAACGTATAACGTGTAACGTGTAACGTGTAACGTATAACGTATAACGTATAATGTATAACGTATAAAGTGTAACGCGTAACGTATAACGTATAACGTATAACGTATAACGTATAACGTATAACGTATAACGTATAACGTATAACGTATAACGAATAACGTATAACGTATAACGTATAACGTATAACGTATAACGTATAACGTATAACGTATAACGTATAACGTATAACGTGTAACGTATAACGTGTAACGTATAACGTGTAACGTATAACGTGTAACGTATAACGTGTAACGTATAACGTGTAACGTATAACGTGTAACGTATAACGTGTAACGTATAACGTGTAACGTATAACGTATAACGTATAACGTATAACGTATAACGTATAACGTATAACGTATAACGTATAACGTATAACGTATAAAGTATAACGTATAACGTATAACGTATAACGTATAACGTAATACGTATAACGTATAACGTATAACGTATAACGTATAACGTATAACGGATAACGTATAACGTATACCGTGTAACGTATAACGTATAACGTATAACGTATAACGTATAACGTATAACATATAATCTATAACGCATATCCTAGAACTTATGCCGTATAACGTATAATGTATAACGTATAACGTATAACTTTTAACGTATAACGTATAACGTATAACGTATAACGTATAACGTATAACGTATAACGTATAACGTGTAACGTATAACGTGTAACGTATAACGTATAACGTATAACGTATAACGTATAACGTATAACGTATAACGTATAACGTATAACGTATAACGTATAACGTATAACGTATAACGTATAACGTATAACGTATAACGTATAACGTATAACGTATAACGTATAACGTATAACGTATAACGTATAACGTATAACGTATAACGTATAACGTATAACGTATAACGTATAACGTATAACGTATAACGTATAACGTATAACGTATAACGTATAACGTATAACGTATAACGTATAACGTATAACGTATAACGTGTAACGTGTAACGTATAACGTATAACGTAGAACGTATAACGTATAGCGTATAACGTATAACGTATAACGTATAACGTATAACGTATAACGTATAACGTATAACGTATAACGTATAACGTATAACGTATAACGTATAACGTATAACGTATAACCTATAACAAATAACGTATTACGTATAACGTATAACGTATAACGTATAACGTATAACGTATAACGTATAACGCATAACGTATAACGTATAACGTATAACGTATAACGTATAACGTATAACGTATAACGTATAACGTATAACGTATAACGTATAACGTATAACGTATAACGAATAACGTATAACGTATAACGTATAACGTATAACGTATAACGTAGAACGTAGAACGTAGAACGTAGAACGTAGAACGTATAACGTATAACGTATAACGTATAACGTATAACGTAATACGTATAACGTATAACGTATACCGTTTAACGTATATCGCATAACGTATAACGTATAACGTATAACGTATAACGTATAACGTATAACGTATAACGTATAACGTATAACGTATAACGTATAACGTATAACCTATAACAAATAACGTATTACGTATAACGTATAACGTATAACGTATAACGTATAACGTATAACGTATAACGTATAACGTATAACGTATAACGTATAACGTATAACGTATAACGTATAACGTATAACGTATAACGTATAACGTATAACGTATACCGTATAAAGTATAACGTATAACGTATAACGTATAACGTATAACGTATAACGTATAACGTATAACGTATAACGTATAACGCATAACGTATAACGTATAACGTATAACGTATAATGTATAACGTATAACGTATAACCTATAACAAATAACGTATTACGTATAACGTATTACGTATAACGTATAACGTATAACGTATAACGTAGAACGTATAACGTATAACGTATAACGTATAACGTATAACGTACAACGTATAACGTATAACGTATACCGTATAAAGTATGACGTATAACGTATAACGTATAACGTATAACGTATAACGTATAACGTATAACGTATAACGTATAACGTATAGCGTATAACGTATAACGTATAACGTATAACGTATAACGTATAGCGTATAACGTATGACGTATAACGTATAACGTATAACGTATAACGTATAACGTATAACGTATAACGTATAACGTATAACGTATAACGTAGAACGTATAACGTATAACGTACAACGTATAACGTATAACGTACAACGTATAACGTATAACGCATTACGTATAACCTATTACATATAACGTATAACGTATATCGTATAACGTATAACGTATAACGTATAACGTATAACGTACAACGTATAATGTATAACGTATAACGTATAAATTATAACCTATAACGTATAACGTATAAGCTATAACGTAATACGTATAACGTATAACGTATAACCTATAAAGCATAACGTATAACGTATAACGTATAACGTATAACGTATACCGTATAACGTATAACGTGTAACGTATGACGTATAACGTATAGCGTATAACGTATATCGTATAACGTATAACGTTTAACGTATAACGTATAACATATAATGTATAACGCATATCCTGGAACTTATGCCGTATAACGTATAATGTATAACGTATAACGTATAACTTTTAACGTATAACGTATAACGTATAACGTATAACGTATAACGTATAACGTATAACGTATAACGTATAACGTATAACGTATAACGTGTAACGTATAACGTATAACGTATAACGTATAACGTATAACGTATAACGTATAACGTATAACGTATAACGTATAACGTATAACGTATAACGTATATCGTATAACGTATAACGTATAACGTTTAACGTATAACGTACAACGTATAATGTATAACGTATAACGTATAACGTATAACCTATAACGTATAACGTATAACCTATAACGTAATACGTATAACGTATAACGTATAACGTATAACGTATAACGCATAACGTATAACGTGTAACGTATAACGTCTAACGTATACCGTATAACGTATAACGTGTAACGTATAACGTCTAACGTATAGCGTATAACGTATATCGTATAACGTATAACGTTTAACGTATAACGTATAACATATAATGTAAAACGCATACCCTAGAACTTATGCTGAATAACGTATAACGTATAACGTATAACGTATAACGTATAACGTATAACGTATAACGTATAACGTGTGACGTATAACGTATAACGTATAACGTATAACGTATAACGTATAACGTAGAACGTAGAACGTAGAACGTATAACGTATAACGTATAACGTATAACGTATAACGTAATACGTATAACGTATAACGTATAACGTATAACGTATAACGTATAACGTTTAACGTATAACGTATAACGTATAACGTATAACGTATAACGTATAACGTATAGCGTATAACGTATATCGTATAACGTATAACGTATAACGTATAACGTATAACGTATAACGTATAACGTATAACGTATAACGTATAACGTATAACGTAATACGTATAACGTATAACGTAATACGTATAACGTATAACGTATAACGTATAACGTATAACGGATAACGTATAACGTATAACGTATAACGTATTACGTATAACGTATAACATATAATCTATAACGCATATCCTAGAACTTATGCCGTATAACGTATAATGTATAACGTATAACGTATAACTTTTAACGTATAACGTATAACGTATAACGTATAACGTATAACGTATAACGTATAACGTATAACGTATAACGTATAACGTATATCGTATAACGTATAACGTATAACGTATAACGTATAACGTACAACGTATAATGTATAACGTATAACGTATAACGTATAACCTATAACGTATAACGTATAAGCTATAACGTAATACGTATAACGTATAACGTATAACGTATAAAGCATAACGTATAACGTATAACGTATAACGTATAACGTATAACGTATACCGTATATCGTATAACGTGTAACGTATGACGTATAACGTATAGCGTATAACGTATATCGTATAACGTATAACGTTTAACGTATAACGTATAACATATAATGTATAACGCATATCCTAGGACTTATGCTGAATAACGTATAACGTATAACGTATAACGTATAACGTATAACGTATAACGTATAACGTGTAACGTATAACGTATACCGCATAAAGTATAACGTATAACGTATAACGTATAACGTATAACGTATAACGTAATACGTATAACGTATAACGTATAACGTATAACGTATAAAGGATAACGTATAACGTATACCGTGTAACGTATAACGTATAACGTATAACGTATTACGTATAACGTATAACGTATAATCTATAACGCATATCCTAGAACTTATGCCGTATAACGTATAATGTATAACGTATAACGTATAACTTTTAACGTATAACGTATAACGTATAACGTATAACGTATAACGTATAACGTATAACGTATAACGTATAACGTATAACGTGTAACGTATAACGTATAACGTATAACGTATAACGTATAACGTATAACGTATAACGTATAACGTATAACGCATAACGTATAACGTGTAACGTATAACGTCTAACGTATACCGTATAACGTATAACGTGTAACGTATAACGTCTAACGTATAGCGTATAACGTATATCGTATAACGTATAACGTTTAACGTATAACGTATAACATATAATGTAAAACGCATACCCTAGAACTTATGCTGAATAACGTATAACGTATAACGTATAACGTATAACGTATAACGTATAACGTATAACGTATAACGTGTGACGTATAACGTATAACGTATAACGTATAACGTATAACGTATAACGTAGAACGTAGAACGTAGAACGTATAACGTATAACGTATAACGTATAACGTATAACGTAATACGTATAACGTATAACGTATAACGTATAACGTATAACGTATAACGTTTAACGTATAACGTATAACGTATAACGTATAACGTATAACGTATAACGTATAACGTATAACGTACACCGTAGAACGTATAACGTATAACGTATAACGTATAACGTATTACGTATAACCTATAACATATAACGTATAACGTATAACGTATAACGTATAGCTTATAACGTATAACGTATAACGTATAACGTATAACGTATAACGTATATCGTATAACGTATAACGTATAACGTTTAACGTATAACGTACAACGTATAATGTATAACGTATAACGTATAACGTATAACCTATAACGTATAACGTATAACCTATAACGTAATACGTATAACGTATAACGTATAACGTATAACGTATAACGTATAACGTGTGACGTATAACGTATAACGTATAACGTATAACGTATAACGTATAACGTAGAACGTAGAACGTAGAACGTATAACGTATAACGTATAACGTATAACGTATAACGTAATACGTATAACGTATAACGTATAACGTATAACGTATAACGTATAACGTTTAACGTATAACGTATAACGTATAACGTATAACGTATAACGTATAACGTATAACGTATAACGTACACCGTAGAACGTATAACGTATAACGTATAACGTATAACGTATTACGTATAACCTATAACATATAACGTATAACGTATAACGTATAACGTATAGCTTATAACGTATAACGTATAACGTATAACGTATAACGTATAACGTATAACGTATAACGTATAACGTATAACGTATAACGTATAACGTATAACGTATAACCTATAACAAATAACGTATTACGTATAACGTATAACGTATAACGTATAACGTATAACGTATAACGTATAACGTATAACGTATAACGTATAACGTATAACGCATAACGTATAACGTATAACGTATAACGTATAACGTATAACGTATACCGTATAAAGTATAACGTATAACGTATAACGTATAACGTATAACGTATAACGTATAACGTATAACGTATAACGTATTACGTATAGCGTATAACGTATAACGTATAACGTATAACGTATAACGTATAACGTATAACGTATAACGTATAACGTATAACGTATAACGTATAAAGTATAACGTATAACGTATAACGTATAACGTATAACGTATAACGTATAACGTATAACGTATAACGAATAACGTATAACGTATAACGTATAACGTATAACGTGTAACGTGGAACGTATAACGTATATCGTATAACGTATAACGTGTAACGTGTAACGTGTAACGTATATCGTATAACGTATAATGTATAACGTATAAAGTGTAACGCGTAACGTATAACGTATAACGTATAACGTATAACGTATAACGTATAACGTATAACGTATAACGTATAACGTATAACGTATAACGAATAACGTATAACGTATAACGTATAACGTATAACGTATAACGTATAACGTATAACGTATAACGTATAACGTGTAACGTATAACGTATAACGTATAACGTATAACGTGTAACGTATAACGTGTAACGTATAACGTGTAACGTATAACGTGTAACGTATAACGTGTAACGTATAACGTGTAACGTATAACGTATAACGTATAACGTATAACGTATAACGTATAACGTATAACGTATAACGTATAAAGTATAACGTATAACGTATAACGTATAACGTATAACGTAATACGTATAACGTATAACGTATAACGTATAACGTATAACGTATAACGTATAACGTATAACGTATAACGTATAACGTATAACGTGTAACGTATAACGTATAACGTATAGCGTATAACGTATATCGTATAACGTATAACGTTTAACGTATAACGTATAACATATAATATAATGTATAACGCAAATATCCTAGAACTTATGCTGAATAACGTATAACGTATAACGTATAACGTATAACGTATAACGTATAACGTATAACGTATAACGTACAACGAATAACGTATAACGTATAACGTGTAGCGTATAACGTATATCGTGTAACGTATAACGTGTAACGTATAACGTATAACGTAATACGTATAACGTATAACGTATAACGTATAACGTATAACGGATAACGTATAACGTATAACGTATAACGTATTACGTATAACGTATAACATATAATCTATAACGCATATCCTAGAACTTATGCCGTATAACGTATAATGTATAACGTATAACGTATAACTTTTAACGTATAACGTATAACGTATAACGTATAACGTATAACGTATAACGTATAACGTATAACGTATAACGTATAACGTATATCGTATAACGTATAACGTATAACGTATAAAGTATAACGTACAACGTATAATGTATAACGTATAACGTATAACGTATAACCTATAACGTATAACGTATAAGCTATAACGTAATACGTATAACGTATAACGTATAACGTATAAAGCATAACGTATAACGTATAACGTATAACGTATAACGTATAACGTATACCGTATATCGTATAACGTGTAACGTATGACGTATAACGTATAGCGTATAACGTATATCGTATAACGTATAACGTTTAACGTATAACGTATAACATATAATGTATAACGCATATCCTAGGACTTATGCTGAATAACGTATAACGTATAACGTATAACGTATAACGTATAACGTATAACGTATAACGTATAACGTGTGACGTATAACGTATAACGTATAACGTATAACGTATAACGTATAACGTAGAACGTAGAACGTAGAACGTATAACGTATAACGTATAACGTATAACGTATAACGTAATACGTATAACGTATAACGTATAACGTATAACGTATAACGTATAACGTTTAACGTATAACGTATAACGTATAACGTATAACGTATAACGTATAACGTATAGCGTATAACGTATATCGTATAACGTATAACGTATAACGTATAACGTATAACGTATAACGTATAACGTATAACGTATAACGTATAACGTATAACGTAATACGTATAACGTATAACGTAATACGTATAACGTATAACGTATAACGTATAACGTATAACGGATAACGTATAACGTATAACGTATAACGTATTACGTATAACGTATAACATATAATCTATAACGCATATCCTAGAACTTATGCCGTATAACGTATAATGTATAACGTATAACGTATAACTTTTAACGTATAACGTATAACGTATAACGTATAACGTATAACGTATAACGTATAACGTATAACGTATAACGTATAACGTATATCGTATAACGTATAACGTATAACGTATAACGTATAACGTACAACGTATAATGTATAACGTATAACGTATAACGTATAACCTATAACGTATAACGTATAAGCTATAACGTAATACGTATAACGTATAACGTATAACGTATAAAGCATAACGTATAACGTATAACGTATAACGTATAACGTATAACGTATACCGTATATCGTATAACGTGTAACGTATGACGTATAACGTATAGCGTATAACGTATATCGTATAACGTATAACGTTTAACGTATAACGTATAACATATAATGTATAACGCATATCCTAGGACTTATGCTGAATAACGTATAACGTATAACGTATAACGTATAACGTATAACGTATAACGTATAACGTGTAACGTATAACGTATACCGCATAAAGTATAACGTATAACGTATAACGTATAACGTATAACGTATAACGTAATACGTATAACGTATAACGTATAACGTATAACGTATAAAGGATAACGTATAACGTATACCGTGTAACGTATAACGTATAACGTATAACGTATTACGTATAACGTATAACGTATAATCTATAACGCATATCCTAGAACTTATGCCGTATAACGTATAATGTATAACGTATAACGTATAACTTTTAACGTATAACGTATAACGTATAACGTATAACGTATAACGTATAACGTATAACGTATAACGTATAACGTATAACGTGTAACGTATAACGTATAACGTATAACGTATAACGTATAACGTATAACGTATAACGTATAACGTATAACGCATAACGTATAACGTGTAACGTATAACGTCTAACGTATACCGTATAACGTATAACGTGTAACGTATAACGTCTAACGTATAGCGTATAACGTATATCGTATAACGTATAACGTTTAACGTATAACGTATAACATATAATGTAAAACGCATACCCTAGAACTTATGCTGAATAACGTATAACGTATAACGTATAACGTATAACGTATAACGTATAACGTATAACGTAGAACGTGTGACGTATAACGTATAACGTATAACGTATAACGTATAACGTATAACGTAGAACGTAGAACGTAGAACGTATAACGTATAACGTATAACGTATAACGTATAACGTAATACGTATAACGTATAACGTATAACGTATAACGTATAACGTATAACGTTTAACGTATAACGTATAACGTATAACGTATAACGTATAACGTATAACGTATAACGTATAACGTACACCGTAGAACGTATAACGTATAACGTATAACGTATAACGTATTACGTATAACCTATAACATATAACGTATAACGTATAACGTATAACGTATAGCTTATAACGTATAACGTATAACGTATAACGTATAACGTATAACGTATAACGTATAACGTATAACGTATAACGTATAACGTATAACGTATAACGTATAACCTATAACAAATAACGTATTACGTATAACGTATAACGTATAACGTATAACGTATAACGTATAACGTATAACGTATAACGTATAACGTATAACGTATAACGCATAACGTATAACGTATAACGTATAACGTATAACGTATAACGTATACCGTATAAAGTATAACGTATAACGTATAACGTATAACGTATAACGTATAACGTATAACGTATAACGTATAACGTATTACGTATAGCGTATAACGTATAACGTATAACGTATAACGTATAACGTATAACGTATAACGTATAACGTATAACGTATAACGTATAACGTACAACGTATAATGTATAACGTATAACGTATAACGTATAACCTATAACGTATAACGTATAAGCTATAACGTAATACGTATAACGTATAACGTATAACGTATAAAGCATAACGTATAACGTATAACGTATAACGTATAACGTATAACGTATACCGTATATCGTATAACGTGTAACGTATGACGTATAACGTATAGCGTATAACGTATATCGTATAACGTATAACGTTTAACGTATAACGTATAACATATAATGTATAACGCATATCCTAGGACTTATGCTGAATAACGTATAACGTATAACGTATAACGTATAACGTATAACGTATAACGTATAACGTGTAACGTATAACGTATACCGCATAAAGTATAACGTATAACGTATAACGTATAACGTATAACGTATAACGTAATACGTATAACGTATAACGTATAACGTATAACGTATAAAGGATAACGTATAACGTATACCGTGTAACGTATAACGTATAACGTATAACGTATTACGTATAACGTATAACGTATAATCTATAACGCATATCCTAGAACTTATGCCGTATAACGTATAATGTATAACGTATAACGTATAACTTTTAACGTATAACGTATAACGTATAACGTATAACGTATAACGTATAACGTATAACGTATAACGTATAACGTATAACGTGTAACGTATAACGTATAACGTATAACGTATAACGTATAACGTATAACGTATAACGTATAACGTATAACGTATAACGTATAACGTATAACGTATAACGTATAACGTATAACGTATAACGTATAACCTATAACAAATAACGTATTACGTGTAACGTGTAACGTATAACGTATAACGTAGAACGTATAACGTATAGCGTATAACGTATAACGTATAACGTATAACGTATAACGTATAACGTATAACGTATAACGTATAACGTATAACGTATAACCTATAACAAATAACGTATTACGTATAACGTATAACGTATAACGTATAACGTATAACGTATAACGTATAACGCATAACGTATAACGTATAACGTATAACGTATAACGTATAACGTATAACGTATAACGTATAACGTATAACGTATAACGTATAACGTATAACGTATAACGAATAACGTATAACGTATAACGTATAACGTATAACGTATAACGTAGAACGTAGAACGTAGAACGTAGAACGTAGAACGTATAACGTATAACGTATAACGTATAACGTATAACGTAATACGTATAACGTATAACGTATACCGTTTAACGTATATCGCATAACGTATAACGTATAACGTATAACGTATAACGTATAACGTATAACGTATAACGTATAACGTATAACGTATAACGTATAACGTATAACGTATAACCTATAACAAATAACGTATTACGTATAACGTATAACGTATAACGTATAACGTATAACGTATAACGTATAACGTATAACGTATAACGTATAACGTATAACGTATAACGTATAACGTATAACGTATAACGTATAACGTATAACGTAGAACGTAGAACGTATAACGTATAGCGTATAACGTATAACGTATAACGTATATCGTATAACGTATAACGTATAACGTATAACGTATAACGTACAACGTATAATGTATAACGTATAACGTATAAATTATAACCTATAACGTATAACGTATAAGCTATAACGTAATACGTATAACGTATAACGTATAACCTATAAAGCATAACGTATAACGTATAACGTATAACGTATAACGTATAACGTATAACGTATAACGTATAACGTATAACGTATAACGTATAACGTATAACGTATAACGTATAACGTATAACGTATAACGTACAACGTATAACGTATAACGTATAACATATAATGTATAACTTTTAACGTATAACGTATAACGTAAAACGTATAACGTATAACGTATAACGTATTACGTATAACCTATAACATATAACGTATAACGTATATCGCATAACGTATAACGTATAACGTATAACGTATAACGTATAACGTATAACGTATAACGTATAACGTACAACGTATAACGTATAACGTATACCGTATAAAGTATGACGTATAACGTATAACGTATAACGTATAACGTATAACGTATAACGTATAACGTATAACGTATAACGTATAGCGTATAACGTATAACGTATAACGTATAACGTATAACGTATAGCGTATAACGTATAACGTATAACGTATAACGTATAACGTATAACGTATAACGTATAACGTATAACGTATAACGTATAACGTATAACGTATAACGTATAACGTATAACGTATAACGTAGAACGTATAACGTATAACGTAGAACGTATAACGTATAACGTACAACGTATAACGTATAACGTATTACGTATAACCTATAACATATAACGTATAACGTATATCGTATAACGTATAACGTATAACGTATAACGTATAACGTATAACGTACAACGTATAATGTATAACGTATAACGTATAACGTATAACCTATAACGTATAACGTATAAGCTATAACGTAATACGTATAACGTATAACGTATAACCTATAAAGCATAACGTATAACGTATAACGTATAACGTATAACGTATACCGTATAACGTATAACGTGTAACGTATGACGTATAACGTATAGCGTATAACGTATATCGTATAACGTATAACGTTTAACGTATAACGTATAACATATAATGTATAACGCATATCCTGGAACTTATGCTGAATAACGTATAACGTATAACGTATATCGTATAACGTATAACGTATAACGTATAACGTATAACGTATAACGTGTAACGTATAACGTATACCGTATAAAGTATAACGTATAACGTATAACGTATAACGTATAACGTATAACGTATAACGTATAACGTACAACGTATAACGTATAACGTATACCGTTTAACGTATATCGCATAACGTATAACGTATAACGTATAACGTATAACGTATAACGTATAACGTATAACGTATAACGTATAACGTATAACGTATAACGTATAACCTATAACAAATAACGTATTACGTATAACGTATAACGTATAACGTATAACGTATACCGTATAAAGTATAACGTATAATGTATAACGTATAACGTATAACGTATAACGTATAACGTATAACGTATAACGTATAACGTATAACGTATAACGTATAACGTATACCGTATAAAGTATAACGTATAACGTATAATGTATAACGTATAACGTATAACGTATAACGTATAACGTATAACGTATAACGCATAACGTGTAACGTATAACGTATAACGTATAATGTATAACTTTTAACGTATAACGTATAACGTATAACGTAATACGTATAACGTATAACGTATAACGTATAACGTATAACGTATAACGTATAACGTATAACGTAATACGTATAACGTATAACGTATAACGTATAACGTATAACGTATAACGTATAACGTATAACGTATAACGTATAACGTATAACGTATAACGTATAACGTATAACGTATAACGTAGAACGTAGAACGTATAACGTATAGGGTATAACGTATAACGTATAACGTATAGCGTATAACGTATAACGTATAACGTATAACGTATAACGTATAACGTATAACGTATAACCTATAACAAATAACGTATTACGTATAACGTATAACGTATAACGTATAACGTATAACGTATAACGTATAACGTATAACGTATAACGTATAACGTATAACGTATAACGTATAACGTATAACGTATAACGTATAACGTATACCGTATACCGTATAACGTATAACGTATAACGTATAACGTATAACGTATAACGTATAACGTATAACGTATAACGTATAACGTATAAAGTATAACGTATAACGTATAACGTATAAAGTATAACGTATAACGTATAACGTATAAAGTATAACGTATAACGTATAATGTATAACGTATAACGTATAACGTATAACGTATAACGTACAACGTATAACGTATAACGTATACCGTTTAACGTATATCGCATAACGTATAACGTATAACGTATAACGTATAACGTATAACGTATAACGTATAACGTATAACGTATAACGTATACCGTATAACGTATAACGTATAACGTATAACGTATAACGTATAACATATAACGTATAACGTATAACGTATAACGTATAACGTATAACGTATAACGTATAACGTATAACGTATAACGTATAACGTATAACGTATAACGCATAACGTATAACGTATAACGTATAACATATAATGTATAACTTTTAACGTATAACGTATAACGTAAAACGTAATACGTACAACGTATAACGTATAACGTATAACGTATAACGTATAACGTATAACGTATAACGTATAACGTATAACGTATATCGTATAACGTATAACGTATAACGTATAACGTATAACGTATAACGTAGAACGTAGAACGTATAACGTATAGCGTATAACGTATAACGTATAACGTATAACGTATAGCGTATAACGTATAACGTATAACGTATAACGTATAACGTATAACGTATAACGTATAACGTATAACGTATAGCGTATAACGTATAACGTATAACGTATAACGTATAACGTATAACGTATAACGTAGAACGTATAACGTATAACGTAGAACGTAGAACGTATAACGTATAACGTATAACGTATAACGTATAACGTATAACGTATTACGTATAACCTATAACATATAACGTATAACGTATATCGTATAACGTATAACGTATAACGTATAACGTATAGCGTACAACGTATAATGTATAACGTATAACGTATAACGTATAACCTATAACGTATAACGTATAAGCTATAACGTAATACCTATAACGTATAACGTATAACGTATAAAGCATAACGTATAACGTATAACGTATAACGTATAACGTATACCGTATAACGTATAACGTGTAACGTATGACGTATAACGTATAGCGTATAACGTATATCGTATAACGTATAACGTTTAACGTATAACGTATAACATATAATGTATAACGCATATTCTAGAACTTATGCTGAATAACGTATAACGTATAACGTATAACGTATAACGTATAACGTATAACGTATAACGTACAACGTATAACGTATAACGTATAACGTATAACGTATAACGTATAACGTATAACGTATAACGTATAACGTATAACGCATAACGTATAACGTATAGCGTATAACGTATAACCTATAACAAATAACGTATTACGTATAACGTATAACGTATAACGTATAACGTATAACGTATAACGTATAACGTATAACGTATAACGTATAACGTATAACGTATAACGTATAACGTATAACGTATAACGTATAACGTATAACGTATAACGTATAACGTATAACGTATAAAGTATAACGTATAACGTATAACGTATAACGTATAACGTATAACGTATAACGTATAACGTATAACGTATAACGTATAACGTATAACGTATAACGTATACCGTATAAAGTATAACGTATAACGTATAACGTATAACGTATAACGTATAACGTATAACGTATAACGTATAACGTATAACGTATAACGTATAACGTATAACGTATAACGTATAACGTATAACGTATAACGTATAACGTATAACGTATAACGTATAACGCATAACGTATAACGTATAACGTATAACGTATAATGTATAACTTTTAACGTATAACGTATAACGTATAACGTATAACGTAATACGTATAACGTATAACGTATAACGTATAACGTATAACGTATAACGTATAACGTATAACGTATAACGTATAACGTATAACGTATAACGTATAACGTATAACGTATTACGTATAACCTATAACATATAACGTATAACGTATATCGTATAACGTATAACGTATAACGTATAACGTATAACGTACAACGTATAATGTATAACGTATAACGTATAACGTATAACCTATAAAGCATAACGTATAACGTATAACGTATAACCTATAACGTATACCGTATAACGTATAACGTGTAACGTATGACGTATAACGTATAGCGTATAACGTATATCGTATAACGTATAACGTTTAACGTATAACGTATAACGTATAACGTATAACGTATAGCGTATAACGTATAACGTATAACGTATAACGTATAACGTATAACGTATAACGTATAACGTATAACGTATAACGTATAACGTATAACGTAGAACGTATAACGTATAACGTAGAACGTATAACGTATAACGTATAACGTATAACGTATAACGTATTACGTATAACCTATAACATATAACGTATAACGTATATCGTATAACGTATAACGTATAACGTATAACGTATAACGTACAACGTATAACGTATAACCTATAACAAATAACGTATTACGTATAACGTATAACGTATAACGTATAACGTATAACGTATAACGTATAACGTATAACGTATAACGTATAACGTATAACGTATAACGTATAACGTATAACGTATACCGTATACCGTATAACGTATAACGTATAACGTATAACGTATAACGTATAACGTACAACGTATAACGTATAACGTATAACGTATAAAGTATAACGTATAACGTATAACGTATAACGTATAACGTATAACGTATAACGTATAACGTACAACGTATAACGTATAACGTATAACATATAATGTATAACTTTTAACGTATAACGTATAACGTAAAACGTATAACGTATAACGTATAACGTATAACGTATAACGTATAACGTATAACGCATAACGTATAACGTATAACGTATAACGTAGAACGTATAACGTATAACGTATAACGTATAACGTATAACGTATAACGTATTACGTATAACCTATAACATATAACGTATAACGTATATCGTATAACGTATAACGTATAACGTATAGCGTACAACGTATAATGTATAACGTATAACGTATAACGTATAACGTATAACCTATAACAAATAACGTATTACGTATAACGTATAACGTATAACGTATAACGTATAACGTATACCGTATAAAGTATAACGTATAATGTATAACGTATAACGTATAACGTATAACGTATAACGTATAACGTATAACGTATAACGTATAACGTATAACGTATAACGTATACCGTATAAAGTATAACGTATAACGTATAACGTATAACGTATAACGTATAACGTATAACGTATAACGTATAACGTATAACGTATAACGTATAAAGTATAACGTATAACGTATAACGTATAACGTATAACGTATAACGTATAACGTATAACGTACAACGTATAACGTATAACGTATAACATATAATGTATAACTTTTAACGTATAACGTATAACGTAAAACGTATAACGTATAACGTATAACGTATAACGTATAACGTATAACGTATAACGCATAACGTATAACGTATAACGTATAACGTAGAACGTATAACGTATAACGTATAACGTATAACGAATAACGTATAACGTATAACGTATAACGTATAACGTATAACGTAGAACGTAGAACGTAGAACGTAGAACGTAGAACGTATAACGTATAACGTATAACGTATAACGTATAACGTAATACGTATAACGTATAACGTATACCGTTTAACGTATATCGCATAACGTATAACGTATAACGTATAACGTATAACGTATAACGTATAACGTATAACGTATAACGTATAACGTATAACGTATAACGTATAACGTATAACGTATAACGTATAACGTATAACCTATAACAAATAACGTATTACGTATAACGTATAACGTATAACGTATAACGTATAACGTATAACGTATAACGTATAACGTATAACGTATAACGTATAACGTATAACGTATAACGTATAACGTATAACGTATAACGTATAACGTATAACGTATAACGTATAACGTATACCGTATAAAGTATAACGTATAACGTATAACGTATAACGTATAACGTATAACGAATAACGTATAACGTATAACGTATAACGCATAACGTATAACGTATAACGTATAACGTATAATGTATAACGTATAACGTATAACCTATAACAAATAACGTATTACGTATAACGTATTACGTATAACGTATAACGTATAACGTATAACGTATAACGTATAACGTATAACGTATAACGTATAACGTATAACGTACAACGTATAACGTATAACGTATACCGTATAAAGTATGACGTATAACGTATAACGTATAACGTATAACGTATAACGTATAACGTATAACGTATAACGTATAACGTATAACGTATAGCGTATAACGTATAACGTATAACGTATAACGTATAACGTATAGCGTATAACGTATAACGTATAACGTATAACGTATAACGTAGAACGTAGAACGTATAACGTATAACGTAGAACGTATAACGTATAACGTACAACGTATAACGTATAACGTATTACGTATAACCTATAACATATAACGTATAACGTATATCGTATAACGTATAACGTATAACGTATAACGTATAACGTATAACGTACAACGTATAATGTATAACGTATAACGTATAAATTATAACCTATAACGTATAACGTATAAGCTATAACGTAATACGTATAACGTATAACGTATAACCTATAAAGCATAACGTATAACGTATAACGTATAACGTATAACGTATACCGTATAACGTATAACGTGTAACGTATGACGTATAACGTATAGCGTATAACGTATATCGTATAACGTATAACGTTTAACGTATAACGTATAACATATAATGTATAACGCATATCCTGGAACTTATGCTGAATAACGTATAACGTATAACGTATATCGTATAACGTATAACGTATAACGTATAACGTGTAACGTATAACGTATACCGTATAAAGTATAACGTATAACGTATAACGTATAACGTATAACGTATGACGTATAACGTATAACGTATAACGTATAACGTACAACGTATAACGTATAACGTATAATGTATAACTTTTAACGTATAACGTATAACGTATAACGTAATACGTATAACGTATAAAGTATAACGTATAACGTATAACGTATAACGTATAACGTATAACGTAATACGTATAACGTATAACGTATAACGTATAACGTATAACGTATAACGTATAACGTATAACGTATAACGTATAACGTATAACGTATAACGTATAACGTATAACGTATAACGTAGAACGTAGAACGTATAACGTATAGCGTATAACGTATAACGTATAACGTATAACGTATAGCGTATAACGTATAACGTATAACGTATAACGTATAACGTATAACGTATAACGTATAACCTATAACAAATAACGTATTACGTATAACGTATAACGTATAACGTATAACGTATAACGTATAACGTATAACGTATAACGTATAACGTATAACGTATAACGTATAACGTATAACGTATAACGTATACCGTATACCGTATAACGTAAAACGTATAACGTATAACGTATAACGTATAACGTATAACGTATAACGTATAACGTATAACGTATAACGTATAAAGTATAACGTATAACGTATAACGTATAACGTATAACGTATAACGTATAACGTATAACGTACAACGTATAACGTATAACGTATAACATATAATGTATAACTTTTAACGTATAACGTATAACGTAAAACGTATAACGTATAACGTATAACGTATAACGTATAACGTATAACGTATAACGCATAACGTATAACGTATAACGTATAACGTAGAACGTATAACGTATAACGTATAACGTATAACGTATAACGTATTACGTATAACCTATAACATATAACGTATAACGTATATCGTATAACGTATAACGTATAACGTATAACGTATAGCGTACAACGTATAATGTATAACGTATAACGTATAACGTATAACGTATAACCTATAACAAATAACGTATTACGTATAACGTATAACGTATAACGTATAACGTATACCGTATAAAGTATAACGTATAATGTATAACGTATAACGTATAACGTATAACGTATAACGTATAACGTATAACGTATAACGTATAACGTATAACGTATAACGTATACCGTATAAAGTATAACGTATAACGTATAATGTATAACGTATAACGTATAACGTATAACGTATAACGTATAACGCATAACGTATAACGTATAACGTATAACGTATAATGTATAACTTTTAACGTATAACGTATAACGTATAACGTAATACGTATAACGTATAAAGTATAACGTATAACGTATAACGTATAACGTATAACGTAATACGTATAACGTATAACGTATAACGTATAACGTATAACGTATAACGTATAACGTATACCGTATACC